>NC_059441.1:7672858-7860358 GCF_021028975.2 Sphaerodactylus townsendi
GCAGTGGTTAAGAGCTTGGGAGCAGAGGTGGCGTAGTAGGAGGTTAAGAGCTCGTGTATCTAATCTGGAGGGACCAGGTTTGATTCTCCGCTCTGCCGCCTGAGCTGTGGAGGCTTATCTGGGGAATTCAGATTAACCTGCGCACTCCCACACACGCCCGCTG
The DNA here is from genome assembly GCF_021028975.2 of Sphaerodactylus townsendi. NCBI lineage: Eukaryota > Metazoa > Chordata > Lepidosauria > Squamata > Sphaerodactylidae > Sphaerodactylus > Sphaerodactylus townsendi. Next base: position 7,673,022 of record NC_059441.1, read on the forward strand.
GGTGACCTTGGGCTAGTCACAGCTTCTCGGAGCTCTCTCAGCCCCACCTACCTCACAGGGTGTTTGTTGTGAGAGGGGAAGGGCAAGGAGATTGTCAGCCCCTTTGAGTCTCCTGCAGGAGAGAAAGGGGGGATATAAATCCAAACTCCTCCTCCTCCTCCTCCTCCTCCTCCTCCTCCTCTTCTTCTTCTTCCTCTTCTTCCTCTTCTTCTTCTTCTTCTTCCTCTTCTTCTTCTTCTTCTTCTTCCTCTTCTTCTTCTTCTTCTTCTTCCTCTTCCTCTTCTTCCTCTTCCTCTTCTTCTTCTTCTTCTTCTCCTTCTTCTTCTTCTTCTTCTTCGATGATCGCGGGAGTGTGGGGGAGGGGCGCTCTTTATAAAAACTGTAGCTTTGAAATGAAAGAGGGGGACAGTTGGCAGCTGGCGGTAGGGAGTCTGGAGGCACTCGAGGAGGTCTTGGAGGGTAAACATTTTTGGCTGCCTCTGAGTCAGTCATACTGTTGATCTATCGAGGTCAGTTTTGTCTGCCAGTGGCTCTCCAGGGTTTCTCGGGCGGAGATCTTTCACACCACCTGTCACCTGCTTCTTTTTGATGGGCGATGCCGGGGGGTTGAATCTGGGACCACCTCCTACCTGCCAAGGAGAGGCTGTCCCACTGAACCGCAGCTGCTGCTCCTGCACTGGATTACAGCCACCTTATTGGAGTCAGTGCTTGTTGCTAGGCCTGGAGCCGTACAAGCAAGAGGTGGGATCCAGCAGGTTCTCACCAGTTCCCGAGAGTGGGCTACTAATTATCTGTGTGTGCCGAGAGGGGGTGACTAATTGGGTCTGCTTTTCTGTTAGAAATCCCATTAGGTCCAAAAATCATCAAGTCCTGTTGTTTCCTATGTGGCTGGTTAGTGAAGGTAGAAAACAGGACAATTCTCCCCGTTGGGCTGTTTTAAAAACATGCTTTAGAAACATGGTAAAGTTCCTTGTTTAAGGAAAGTCTCCTCCTTTTGATTTCTAGAAACAAAATTAAGTATTGGAAAGTATTAAGTATTTGACAGGCAGTCGATTAGAGGAGAAGTAGTTGTTTCTGTTGGCAGTAGACGATAGGACTTGCTATGATGAGTTTAAATGATGGACAGAAAGATACCAGCTGGAAATTAGGAACTTTTTTTAACAGTAAGAGTTTTTTTACAGTAACAGAGAAATTATTGATGCCCCGCCCCCGGAATGCCCGGCCACGCCCCTGTCATGCCCCGCCCAGCCCCATTGGCGCTACGCCACTGTTTGAATCCTACCACCATGGGATTCTAAAATTTACTTTTATTGTTCAGAGCAGTAACAATAACAAACTGTAACAATAACTGTAACAATAACAAACTGTAACAAAGCAGTAACAATAACAAACAGTAACAAACTGAACAATAAAAGTTACTAAAATTTTTGGATTCCACCACTGTATACAAGGTTCAAAAACGGACGGCTTTTGCCAAAAAACCCACTTTTCTTCAGGTTTTGCTCCTCTCCGGAAAACAGACGGTGTGAGGAGGCCACCCAAATTCACTGTTGCTGGGGGAAGGAAGGGAGAATGCCCACTTGTGCCCAGAGACTGCTGGTGCCATGAGGATCTATCTGCCTTCTCTGAGCTGGGCGGCGTTTCCCTCCTCGCCTGCAATCTCAGAAAGTGTGAACGCTTAATTAGTTTATTGTGTCCAGACATGAAATAATCCTCTGAATATTTGCACGATTGTTAAAGGATTTGCATTGTGGGCTTAATGGCTTTCAGCGAAGTTTAGCTTCCAGCCAGGCGGCATTCCCGGGAGGGAGATTCCAGCGCTCTAGCGGCCTGGGAGTGCCTTCCTGCCTCTCCCCCCACCCCCTTAGAAGTCAACATCCGGCCACCTGTACAACACCCAAATCGGCCTTCTGACTTGGGGGGCTGGAGGGCTGTTGGCCACTCAGAGCGAGCTGAACTGGGGCTGTGACGGCCACTTGGCTCTGACCCAGGAAGTTGCAGTGTTGACAAGGGGTGAAACGTCTGCGGTTGGGCCAGAACTTCTGCTTTCCTGTGTCGGCTGCTGTCGTGGTCCCCTCCAGCAGCACTGAAAGCAGCAGGTGAGCATTTTATTCAGTCAGAAGCCCCACTGCATGGTCTGCGTTTGAAGACCTTGCATTTTTTTTGTGGAAGCAGGAGGAGTACCGCCGTTGCTTCTCTGTCTGCTGTTGGCTCATTGTGTGCCAACCTTTGCAGTGCAAGAAGAAGAAGAAGAAGAAGAAGAAGAGGAGGAGGAGGAGGAGGAGGAGGAGGAGGAGGAGGAGGAGGAGGAGTTTGGATTTATATCCCCCCTTTCTCTCCTGTAGGAGACTCAAAGGGGCTTACAAGCTCCTTGCCCTTCCCCCCTCACAACAAACACCCTGTGAGGGTGGGTGGGGCTGAGAGAGCTCCGAGAAGCTGTAACTAGCCCAAGGTCACCCAACTGGCGTGTGTGGGAGTGCCCAGGCTAACCTGAATTCCCCAGATAAGCCTCCACAGCTCAGGCAGCAGAGCGGGGAATCAAACCCGGTTCCTCCAGATTAGATACACGAGCTCTTAACCTCCTACGCCACTGCTGCTCCTACGCCACTGCTGCTAGAGTCATGATCCCCTTGGAGGAATGCTGAGCTTGGTTATTGGAGGGGCTCAGGTGTACCATTTTTCCTCAAGTGGGGAGCTCTCTCTGCACGAGATGTGTCCTTCCGTCTCCTTCTCAGGGCCAGAGAGCTCTTAAAGTCCCAGAGGTCACAAAAGCCTGTTAAATGAGACCTTTAATATGATCCCCGTTTTGCAGACGGGTCAACTGAGGCCAAAGGAATTAGCTGCCAGGTCCTTCCCTTCTGTGCAAATCCTGTGCACAGCTGAAGCATCCGTGAAATGATGTGGTTGGCTCACCAAACTGTGCTGCCTCTTCCTTGGCATCACTGGGCCTTTCCCCACTTTTCCCTCGGCGCTGTAAAACATGCGCCAATTCCCACCTTAGCGGCATCCCTGGCGGCGCTGAAGCGTCCTCGACCCAGCGCAGAGGTCATCAAAGCCGCCGCCAAAGGCGCCAGGGATGCACCAGCTGAGAGCGACAGCGGCAGCGTCCGAGGCTGACTGCTGTCGCCGCCCTCTCGATGGGAAGTGCTGGGGACCCCGCTACTCTCCTCAAGTAGCGCAGGGCTTAAGGTAAGTGGGGAAAGGCCCTCAGATACTTTTGAATGTACAGCCGTAAGCGCCGTAATTTTCTTTTCCTCCCACGGATCGTTCTCTGCAAACGGCTGTTTTTCCATGAGCTCCCCGTGCCTTTCCAAAGCACGCAGACTATGCAATCCCCAACAGGGCTACTCTGTTGAGTTCAGTGGGCTTAAACTGGATTGCACTGTTAAACGGCCCTAGGACCTTGCTCTGGCTTTAGGTCTGACCTATTTGCAGCAATTCTCTTGGCTGAGAACCAATGGAACACAGACCGATTTTTAAAAATGTTTGTTTTACTCTCATTTTTGTTCACCTTTCTGTTTTGTGTTGTTTACAGTTTTTCCGCTAGCGGAATCTTGACTCTGTTGTGGGCTGTTTTGGACAGGATCTGCAGATAAGGCAAGGGTGTGCATTGTTTAAACAAATAAGAGATTGAACTAATATTTCCCAAATTATATGAGTTTGGGGGAGAGGAAACCATCGTGTTTGTTTGCTGTTGCATATAATAGCTGAGGGAAATGCAGGTTTATCAGGGGTTAGATAGGATATTGCAAAGTCCTTGGGAAAGGAAATTTGGGCCCGGTTCAATGGGCCGTGTTCCTGGAGCTGAGCCTTGATTTCTCCTCCGATTGTGTGTTCATCGAGGCCTCTTTGGCTTAGCTACATGCGCTGGGAATCGTGTTTTGAATCACCGTTTGGGATGGCTACTGCTCATCAGGCAAACAAGCCCACTCTTCCTCGGTCCCTTCTGCTCTTGAGATAAGCACGGGACTCTTGTTTTGAGTTCACTTTCAGAAGAAGTTTAAGAACATAAGAACATAAGAACTAGCCTGCTGGATCAGACCAGAGTCCATCTAGTCCAGCACTCTGCTACTCGCAGTGGCCCACCAGGTGCCTTTGGGAGCTCACAGGCAGGATGTGAAAGCAATGGCCTTCTGTGGCTGCTGCTCCCAAGCACCTGGTCTGCTAAGGCATTTGCAATCTGAGATCAAGGAGGATCAAGATTGGTAGCCAGAGATTGACTTCTCCTCCATAAATCTGTCCAAGCCCCTTTTAAAATTATCCAGGTGAGTGGCCATCACCACCTCCTGTGGCAGCATATTCCAAACACCAATCACACGTTGTGTGAAGAAGTGTTTCCTTTTATTAATCCTAATTCTTCCCCCCCCCAGCATCCAGTCCTCATGATTTCCAGTCCTCATGATTGTTTTGTGCTGCACTGAATCTCAGAAAGCAAATCCAAACGACACAGAATTGTAAAATGGAGGCTTCTTCTATTCCTACCATTTTTTAAAATTAATTTGCTTCCTCAATATTCCCCAGTTCTCACAGGTGGGACGGTTTATAAATCGAAAGCCTGTGTGGGCGCGTGCGCAAATAAACACCCACCCACACATGCATGTTAATCAGGCCTGCTGAGACTTCGCAGTTGCACCAAGACCTCGCCCCGGCCACCCAAAGCCAACCTGAACGAAAGGTTCTCATAGTTCTTCCTGGGACAGGTAAATGGACGGAGTCTTTGCTTGTCTTATACATGTCCCTGCTGGCCGCCAACAGCTTAGAGGTGGGATAATCACACTCCCTAGGTATTAAATTATCCACGCTGCTGTTTTTAGGGCGTGAGTCTTCCTGCCTCCTCTGGAGAGCCCCTTCAGAAGAGAACTTCTCCAGTTATGGCCCCCCAGGAGCCTTGGTTTTTTATCGTCCTCCTTCAGGATTGCTGCTCCATTCCAGTTGTGTCCCCTGCTCATCTTTTCTGAAGCCACACACCTTGGGAGCAGCAGTGGCGTAGGAGGTTAAGCAGCAGTGTCTCTAATCTGGAGGAACCGGGTTTGATTCCCAGCTCTGCCGCCTGAGCTGAGGAGGCTTCTCTGGGGAATTCAGATCAGCCTGTGCACTCCCACACACGCCAGCTGGGTGACCTTGGGCTAGTCACAGCTTCTCGGAGCTCTCTCAGCCCCACCCACCTCACAGGGTGTTTGTTGTGAGGGGGGAAGGGCAAGGAGATTGTCAGCCCCTTTGAGTCTCCTGCAGGAGAGAAAGGGGGGATATAAATCCAAACTCTTCTTCTTCATCTTTTCTGAAGCCACACACCTTGTGAGGAGGCAGACTCAAATGCCTCAAGGGAACAGAGTTCTGTTGACAGGTCAGGACAAGGCCTTCCCTGGAGTGGCCCCTTTGCGCTCCCTTGACTCTCTGGGCTCTCTGGGCCATTTGGTCTTTGTTGAACTGACACCCCCCTCCTCCTCCTGTCTGGAGTTCAATCAGTTCACCAGAAAACCGGCCCAGTTCTCATGGGCATTTCAGCCTGTCCTCCTGGGAGAGGTTTATCAGGTCTGGAAGGGGATGCAACGTTGCACCCATTGCCAGCAGGCTTTCTGTCCCCATGAATAGAAGTGGTGGACAGCTCCCTCCCTCCCTTCTGCACATGGTCCCCTCTGAACAGCAACTGGGAGGGCCACTTAGGGGGACAAAACCAAGATGGTGACTCGTCCTTTTTGCAGTGGCTTGTTGGGTTGACATTGGAGCTACGGGCTTCTTTTGAGTAGCAGTGGCATAGGAGGTTAAGAGCTCGTGTATCTCATCTGGAGGGACCGGGTTTGATTCCCTGCTCTGCCGCCTGAGCTGTGGAGGCTTCTCTGGGGAATTCAGATTAGCCTGTGCACTCCCACACACGCCAGCTGGGTGACCTTGGGCTAGTCACAGCTCTTCGGAGCTCTCTCGGCCCCACCTACTTCACAGGGTGTTTGTTGTGAGGGGGAAGGGCAAGGAGATTGTCAGCCCCTTTGAGTCTCCTACAGGAGAGAAAGGGGGGATATACATGCAAACTCCTCCTCCTCCTCCTCCTCCTCCTCCTCCTCCTCCTCCTCCTCTTCTTCTTCTTCTTCTTCTTCTTCTTCTTCTTCTTCTTCTTCTTCTTCTTCTTCTGTCCTCGGGTCGAAATTGAAGGGGAGGGGGTGCCCTTCAAGTGGTCAGATTTGGCTCTGGAGCTTCTGCTTGCTGACCACTGTGATGGACCACCCATGTAAGTCGTCTGACACAGAGCGATGGAAAGTGAAAGCCAGGCGATCTCCAGCCCATCAACTGTGGTCCACAGGTGGGCTGTGGAGACCAGTTGCTAAGGATCTGACCTTGATATTGGTGAGGTCATAACTCTGGCTCCTCCTCTTTCTATCACATGATTGTTGTGTCATAGCCTAGAGCTACCCAAAAGTGAAATGGGTTGCTCTGGGACAGTGATGGCGAACCTTTTCGAGACCGAGTGCCCAAACTGCAACCCCAAACCCACTTATTTATCGCAAAGCGCCAACACGGCAATTTAACCTGAATACTGAGGTTTTAGTCCTGCATGCACCCACCGCTCTGCCCTGCATTGCTCCAGTGCCTCTACCCCACCCACTCAAGCAGGGGCCAGCCTGCTCTAGCCTCCAGCAAGTCCCACGCACACTGCTCTGCGCCTCTCTAGCATCTCCACATCCTCTGCCCCCCCTTGGGCATCAGCCACCTGGAGCGCAGGCACCAGGCCTGCCAGCCCAGTCCTCCCTGCTCGCCATGGGGCGTTGTGCCCAGCGGCCCAGGCCAGCCTAGATGTGTGTGTGTGTGTGTGGGGGTGATTTTCCACCACCCCCCGACATGATGAACTCTGTGAGTGTGTGCCCACAGAGAGGGCTCTGAGTGCCACCTCTGGCACTCGTGCCATAGGTTCGCCATCACTGCTCTAGGAATTGTCAGGAACTCTATAGCGAGAACTTCTTACAAACAGACAAGATTTTTTAATTCTTCGTAACTTTTCTCCAGGGATCCTCCGCCGCCCCCGCCCTGCCACCCTACAAACATGGCTAAAAGGAAGACTTGTGAGCATTTAGCTTTGAAACAAAACCACCCCCAAATCCTTAATCATTCGAGAAACAAAACGAAAACCTTTTATTTCTGTCTTCCTTGCTATCTGACCCTGATCCTGGTAAATTTAGTTGTGGCTAAAGTCCTGCCAGGGGCGGCTTATATGCAAGGATGGAAATAGAGGCCGCTGTTTGTCAGACTGGTTCTGTCGCAGACCGCTGGGTCATCAGACTGTTAAATAAAGTCAAGGAACGGGATCTTCCAACTGGCACCACTGAGTGATGATGAACTCCCTCCAAATACTAAGGAGGTTATTACTCAGCCAGAATAGATGCAAACCAGGCTCTCAGCAGCCTGACCTCTTTCTTTATTTTAAACGTATTTTTAATTAGCTGTGTCAGAGCCCGTGCTATTTTATGGTAAGCGGATGCGTCCCAGAGGCTCTTCCTTTTTGGGAAGGAGGTTGTGGCTCAGAGGAAGAGCATGCAGGAAGCCCCAGGTTCAGTTCACCGTGTCTCCAACTAAGAGGACGAGGCAGAGCAGGTGATAATACAGACCATAGCCTGAGACCCTGGAGGGCGTTGATCGGCCAATGGCCGGAGGATTCAGTACAAGGCTGCTCCGTGTGTTCTAACACACAGATGTCAAACTCGTGGCCCTCCAGATGTTATGGACTACAGTTCCCATCATCCCCTGCCAGCATCATGCTGGCAGGGGATGATGGGAACTATGAATCCATCTGGAGGACCAATTGTCGAATACCGTTATGGGTGCTTGCGGCCAGGAAGGGTAGCGGGTGTGTTTTGTCCGCAGAACGCTGATTTTCTCTTTTAATTTTCTCTTTTAATTTCCCAGCTGAACTAACAGCACACCTCAATGAGGAATCCAGGTATGGCTGTGTTTAAGCAACAGAAGGTAGAAGACATTTATGAGATCGGAGAAGAGCTGGGAAGGTAAGCTTTGCCTCTCGGATACAGGAAGAACCAAGCCTTGCAGAGCGGTTAACCTGGAGCCATCGGTTGGCCTGCTCAGATGACGTCGTCACAAACTTTCTAACTGTGCGTTTCTAACACGTGAACAAGTCTATAGTTTTTTGTAGAAAGGGGGTGTTAAATTCTCATGGAGTTTGCTGCCTGCTCTTGATGCCCTTTAGTGTGGGAACTTTTTCCAGGAAGGCCTCCGCCCTGGAGATCCCCGACGGAGTGCCCCGTTTTTACACTTCTGATACTTGCGGAGAGAAAGAGAAGCATGACGTCTCTCCTTCTGCATTGTGAAGAGGAACTGTGTAGAGAGGTTTTTGCTTCTCTGGTTTTACTCTAAGGGCCCACTACTGGTAGCCAGAGAACTCTCTTTCTGCTCCGCCCTTCTGTGACGTCATGGCAGCTCAGCCAATCAGTGCCACCTTCATCAAAAAGCCTCTTGATGCTTTATAACAGTGGTGGCGAACCTATAGCACGGGTGCCAGAGGTGGCACTCAGAGCCCTCTCTGTGGGCACATGCAAACAGAGTTCATCATGTGGGGGGGAAATTGCCCCCCCACACACACATCTAGGCTGGCCTGGGCCACTGGGCTCGATTATTGGCGTTAAACCTAAGACCTAGTTTTGGGGAATCAGTGTAAGTAGCCCTGTAAGGCGCTGTTAATCCCCACTGATTCTCATGCAAAGAACTAAAGCGCGATCCTTTACATGGAAGTAAGCTCGGATGCTGGCAATGGGGCTTGCTTCTGAGTAAACCCTCCTACAGTCGTGATTCACCGGTTTGAAGAGTTGCTTCAAAGCAAAGCTAATGACTACCACCAAGCTTACTCCCGAGTAACGCACGCCTCGGAGCAAACCGTTTTTCTAAACTAAAACCTCAGTATTCAGGTTAAATTGCCGTGTTGACACTTGGTGATAAATAAGTGGGTTTGGGGTTGCAATTTGGGCTGCACTCGGTCTCGAAAAGGTTCGCCATCACTGCTTTATAATGTCCATAACTGGATGCTGTCTCTTTCCCTCAGTCTTATAGATTTTCATTCACCTCCTAAATATGGGAGACCTGCCAGCCCCCCTCCCTTTGTTGAAAAGTTTACCATCCTGACTTCATACTTGGTGAAACAGCCAGCAAATCACGTTGCCATACTTGACTTAGGCGTTAAATGCCCAGCTCCCCAGGAGAGAGTCCTTTTGCTCCAGTTGTACACAAGCACGCTCAGTTCTATTCTTGCCTCTGAGGTTCCCTGCAGCCCAGTTGCTTGAGTGGGTGGCTGCAGAGCAGGCGGAACTCCAGGTCACAAGATGGCCACAGCCAGTGGTGTGTGCAACTGGAAACTCTGCTGCTGCTGTATCTCAGGGCTCCGGTGGAGGCAGACTAGCTTCTCCCCTTCCTCACTGTAGCCTTTGGCCATCGTGAGAGCCTGCGGCGCGGCTAACAGGAGAGGAAGGAAGTCTTTGGTTGGGATCTTGTCTCAGTTAGTGACCTCAGACAGATTTCTCTCTTGCAGCCTCAGGTCTCTGCCCCTCCCCCCAATTGACTCCAGTCTGCAGTGTGTATGTAGGTGTGTGTGTGTGTCATACTATTACTGATCAACTTGACTAGGTGGCTTTAAGGATTGAAGCAGGGCTCTGTGTGCATAAGGCATGATATATGCCTAGATAGTGCAGGACAATTTCTAAATGGTATGTGTGTGCTTTGATGCTTCTAATGTTGCTGTCCGTCACGTTTGTTTATGGCTACCAATCTTGTTTATGGCTACCAATTTATGGCTACCAATCTTGATCCTCTTTGATCTGAGATTGCAAATGCCTTAACAGTCCAGGTGCTCAGGAGCAGCAGCCACAGAAGGCCATTGCTTTCACCTCCTGCACGTGAGCTCCCAAAGGCATCTGGTGGGCCACTGCAAGTAGCAGAGAGCTGGACTAGATGGACTCTGGTCTGATCCAGCTGGCTTGTTCTTATGTTCTTATATGTTCTTATGTTTATTTTTTAAACTTTCCCCCCATTTTGTAATTTTTATTGAATTTTAACAACACGTAAAACATTCTTAATACATGATTTTAAGTAAAAGGAGACGTGAAAAGAAAAGTCAAAACCTAACAAAAAGAGAGAGAAAAAGATAAAAAATGAACATAGGTTCCTTCCTTTTTCGTTGAGGGAACTGTACAGTATATGGGGACCAGATAGAACGTCTTGTACAAAATCTTAAACTGTTATAACACCAATCTATAAATCAACACTAACTCCCACCTATACTATATCCCTTCCCCCGTAATATTATCGTCGGGGAACAAATTGTAAAACGAAATAAATTTAAAAAGAATCGTTTATCTTTCTGCAGGGTGTACAGATACTTGCTTCTAACTGAAAGTGCCCCTCCATCCAGCAGGCCTTTGGGGAAAAGCCGGAGAGCAGCCAGCTAAAAGTGCCCCCCCCCCAAGGAACCCTGGGGGAGAATTTTAAAAACATCCTTTCATTTCGGAGCCTGACCTTTGACTGAAAAGCAGGGTTGGGGTTAAGTACATTTCAAATTGTCCGAGAAGCTTTAATTCAGAGGCCAGCCGCCCCCCCCCCCAAAAAAACACCTCCAGCCGTTTGTGTTCTGCAGTTCGTCCCTGACCGATCTGCAGCAGGAAGTGCGAATTCAGCGCGGCACCCTTGTTCAGACGGCACCTGGCGTCTCCCGTGGCGTAATCATAGCCACTTGAAACACATCATGTCTGACGAAGCTGTTTATTTTGGGGCGGCTACTTTAATAAGTGTTCAAAGCTGCTGCTTTCTTTATTGGACATGCCTGAGTTGATTGCCAATGAAGCCGTTGTTGTTGTTGTTGTTGTTGTTGTTGTTGTTGTTTTAAATCAGCGCATAAAAACACAAGCAGAGGAACTGGCCCGTCTGCTTCTGAGAAAGGTGCCATGACCCGCAGTGGAGAGACCCTGGATTCAAAAGGCTCAGGGGCCGAGCAGAGATGTTCAGCCTGCCAGCTGGATGACCATGGGCTAGTCACAGTTCTTCGGAGCTCTCTCAGCCCCACCCACCCCACAGGGTGATTGTTGTGGGGGGGCGGGAAGGAAAAGGAGCTTGAAAGCCCCTTTGAGTCTCCTACAGGAGAGAAAGGGGGAATATAAATCCAAACTCCTCCTCCTCCTCCTCCTCCTCCTTCTTCTGAGCTGTGGAGGCTTATCTGGAGAATTCAGATTAGCCTGGGCACTCCCACACACGCCAGCTGGGTGACCTTGGGCTAGTCACAGCTTCTCGGAGTTCTCTCAGCCCCACCCACCTCACAGGGTGTTTGTTGTGAGGGGGGAAGGGCAAGGAGATTGTCAGCCCCTTTGAGTCTCCTACAGGAGAGAAAGGGGGGATATAAATCCAAACTCTTCTTCTTCTTTCTTTGTTGAAGGTCTTTAGTTATTAGCCATGAGAAGTTCGGCCCGTCACACGTCAGGGTGGCTCCTCCTCCTCTTCCTCCTCCTCCTCTTCCTCCTCCTCCTCCTCTTCCTCCTCCTCCTCCTCTTCTTCTTCTTCTTCTTCTTCTTCTTCTTCTTCTTCTTCTTCTTCTTCTTCTTCTTCTTCTTCTTCTTCTTCTTCTTCTTCTTCTTCTTCTTCTTCTTCTACAGTGGCAGACGAGGACCCTGGGGGACCACGGGTCGAATGTCCACTGAGGCATGGAGGCTCACTGTCCAACCTTGGGCCCATAACACTCTCTCAGCCTGGCCTACCTCTCAGGGTTGTTGCTCTGAGAAAATGGAGGGAGAACACTGTTTTAAGCTGTTTTGAGTCCTACCTGGGGAGAAAATTGGGATATAAAATAAACAAATGCATGTTTGCCCTGGCGAACACGTACCATCCCCTTTTCTTCTGCCTATTAGCCCTGGCTTCACAGCTTCATTGGCGACTGTCCTGAAGTGACTCTGGAATCCTGGAGTGACTCTGGAAGGGAGCAGCACTGGCGTAGGAGGTTAAGAGCTCGTGTATCTACTCTGGAGGAACCGGGTTTGATTCCCCGCTCTGCCGCCTGAGCTGTGGAGACTTATCTGGGGGATTCAGATTAGCCTGTGCACTCCCGCACACGCCAGCTGGGTGACCTGGGGCTAGTCACAGCTTCTCGGAGCTCTCTCAGCCCCACCTACCTCACAGGGTGTTTGTTGTGGGGGGGGGAAGGGCAAGGAGATTGTAAGCCCCTTTGAGTCTCCTGCAGGAGAGAAAGGGGGGATATAAATCCAAACTCTTCTTCTTCTTTCTTTGTTGAAGGTCTCTGGTTATTTGCCACGTCCGGGTGGCTTCGGTGCCTTTTGAGTCCCATTTGCAGATCACATAGAAGCCTCTTCGGGGACACCAGACTGACTTCTGGGAAGAGCCCACGAAACTTTAACCTCTGCCACATATTACGAGTGCTGACAGATAAATATTTACCTGCTCAGAGTGAAAGCGGAGATAAATGGGATACGCCACAGAGGGCAAAGGGGTGTGACGGAGAGCGACGTCGTGCCGGGTGTGGTCCTTTACTTGGTGGCAGGCGGGGGGAGCCCAGAGGGGCCGCGGCCACGATCCTGCTGCTGGTATTCTGGGTCAGAGAACTGCCTTCGGAGCTGCCTGACACTGAGGGAGACCCTGGGCCCACCCAGCTGGGTGTCGGCTGCCCCGACCGGGAGCAGCCTATCCAGCAACCTGGCGCGAGGCTCTGCCGTGGAGATCTCTGCCCGGCAGGCTTTGGAAACCTGGCTTTGAGAGGGTGGCATGGCGGAGCTGCCTCGTCTTGACAAAGGGCACTGATTGTTGCCTCTCTCCGTGCCAAGACAGCGGCTGAGTGGCGCCAACTGCGCCCAGCCTTATATGAAAGGCGAGGAGAGGGAAACGTCTAGAGCATAAGAGTCAAACTCGCAGCCCTCCAGATGTTATGGACTACAGTTCCCATCATCCCCTGCCAGCATCATGCTGGCAGGGGATGATGGGAACTGTAGTCCATAACATCTGGAGGGCCGCGAGTTTGACACCTGTGATCTAGAGAGTCACCCGGGCATACGGCTTCCGCCGAGAGAGGAAGGGAACGTAACTGACATTTTGAGTCTATTGAAAGAAAAAAAATAAGCACTAGAAAACAGCTTGAAATGGAAGACCTGATTTCTAAGCAGTATGAAGAATCTTTCGGTTTCGGAAGGGACATGGTGGTGATCCACTCTTCCCTAAAACAAACCTGTGCATTGCCTTCTGGCAAAACACGTGGCTGCTAAATGTGCCCAAAGAATGGAGAATGTGCTCCTGCCAGTGCGTGGGGGCTTCTGTCACCCCAGAGCAGAGCCTTGTGCTTGATTAGGCCATTGCTCCATCTACAGCAGGGGTGGCGTAGTGGTTTAGAGCAAGTGTACTCTAATCTGGAGGAACAGGGTTTGATTCCCTGCTCTGCCACTTGAGCTGTGGAGGCTTATCTGGGGAATTCAGATTAGCCTGTGCACTCCCACACGCGCCAGCTGGGTGACCTTGGGCTAGTCACAGCTTCTCGGAGCTCTCTCAGCCCCACCCACCTCACAGGGTGTTTGTTGTGGGGTGGAGGGGGAAGGAGATTGTAAGCCCCTTTGAGTCTCCTTACAGGAGAGAAAGGGGGTATATAAATCCAGTTCTTCTTCTTCTTCTTCTTCTTCTTCTTCTTCTTCTTCCTCTTCCTCCTCTTCCTCCTCTTCCTCCTCCTCCTCCACCACCACCACCACCACCACCACCACCACCACCACTACCACTACTACTACTACTACTACTACTACTAGTACTACTACTACTACTACTACTACTACTAGATGGAGCCATGCAAGAACCCCGATTCCATCTTGAGTGGTATTGTCACGCTGCTGGGTTGGCGATATTGGGTTATTACGCAGACAAATTATCTTGTTTGCTATATAAGGCAGATTTGTATGGACCTTGTCAGAAACCTGTTTCATCTGGAAAATTTCCTCTTTCATACAAGGAGCTCACAGAAGTAGACAGAGTGCCTCCGTCGCCCTTATTTTACCTTCACAGCAACCCTGTGAAGTAGGTCAACCTGACAGACAGTGGCTGTCCTGAGGTGAAACAAGAAATTGTAGAATGCGTGTGTCTGCCCAGGGGTTTGACTTCGGGCTTTCCCAACACTTCCTCTGTCATTTTAACCGTGTAAATATTTCCTTGTGACTAGGGTGTTGTGGGTTTTCTGGGTTGTATGGCCGTGTTCCAGTAGCATTTTCTCCTGACGTTTCGCCTGCATCTGTAGCTGGCATCTTCAGAGGATCCTCTGAAGACGCCAGCCACAGATGCAGGTGAAACATCAGGAGAGAATGCTACTGCAACACGGCCACAACACCCTAGTGCAGTGGTGGCGAACCTATGGCACGGGTGCCAGAGGTGGCACTCAGAGCCCTCTCTGTGGGCACGCGCAAACAAAGTGCCCCCCCCCCACATCTAGGCTGGCCTGGGCCGCTGGGCTCGATTATTAGCATTAAACCTAAGACCTAGTTTTGGGGAAGCAGTGTAGGTAACCCTGTTAAGCGCTGCTAAACCCCACTGATCTTCATGCGACGAACTAAAGCATGATCCTTTACTTGGGAGTAAGCTCGGTTGCTGGCAATGGGGCTTGCTTCTGAGTAAACCCTCCTAGGGTCGTGATTCACCCGTTGGAAGAGTTGCACGGTTGCTTCAAAGCAAAACCACCGACCACCACCAAGCTTACTCCTGAGTAACGCACGCCTCGGAGCCAACTGTTTTTTTTTCTAAACTAAAACCTCCGTATTCAGGTTAAATTGCCGTGTTGGCACTTTGCGATAAATAAGCGGGTTTGGGGTTGCAATTTGGGCTGCACTCGGTCTCGAAAAGGTTCGCTATCACTGCCCTAGTGATTCCGGCCATGAAAGCCTTCCACAATTTCCTTGTGACTATTTTAGTGTTCTTCCTTCAGATCTTCCCCATCTTTCACTTGTCAACGCTGCGAGCCTCAACTTGAACCGTCCTTGAACATTCCGTAGTTCCTCTTCCTCCTATAATGCCTCCAGCTCTCCCAGGAGCTCAATGTTGCTCGCAGCCCCTCTAGCCTGTCCGGGAGACTGAAGCCGGCCAGCTTTGCTTCACTTTCCATTTTTAGCCCCGTGGCACATCCAAACAGGAACCAGAGCCCCCTCCCCCAGTAGGAAATTCATCCTCACCTTGCTAAACATAACCCAGAAAACAGGCAAACGGGTGTGAGAGGAGCTGCCCCTAAAAGGCAGCTGTCACTGGCTGCCTCCGGTCATTGACCTTCCCAACCTGCTACCTCACCCTCTGGGTCCCAGTGCCCACATCTCTTGCGTGCTCAGAGGGAGGAGTGTGTGCAGAAGGCACACATAATAGTGCGCTGTGATCTGGACTCTGGTGTGGACTCATTTGAAACATGCCTTGCAAATTTGAATTGCAAGCCGTTCTGCAAAACTCCCTTTCGGGGAGAGATTTCTGTGATTGGGCCCAAATAGAAAGAGAAGCCAAATCAAAGATAGAAGTCTTCTATTTGGAAATCGGCATTTATCAAGAAAGCAGGAAATACATATATGAAAGAAATAAAGAAATGTGGGTGAAGAAAGTGGGCGGAAGGAACCAAGCCTGGCTCTGAGTCGCTTTGAGTCTGGTGGGATCCTCCCCGTCAGTCAGTCAGCGTTTTTCCTGATGTTGACTCATTCTGTTTGCCTCCGAGGGAAAGGTCGACCTGTCCAGGTGAGCTGGGCCAGCTCCCTCCCAAAACCAGAAGTTCCTCTTCTGGCGCAGGCACCAGAACACTTTGGAGTCAGCTGAGGGCCTCCTCTCTTGGCCTCCTGGACTGTCTTGGGGGACCAGACGAAAAACTTTCCGTTGCCTCTGCTCAGCCTTGTGCAGGCTCGAGTTGTCTAGCCATACCCTACCTCCGGAAGTAGGAAGAGGTGCGCACCATCCACCTGGTAGAGGCCGAGTCCATGGCTCCTGTTAGCACCCAGGGTTAAGAACATAAGAACATAAGAACAAGCCAGCTGGATCAGACCAGAGTCCATCTAGTCCAGCTCTCTGCTGCTCGCAGTGGCCCACCAGGTGCCTTTGGGAGCTCACCTGCAGGATGTGAAAGCAATGGCCTTCTGCGGCTGTTGCTCCCGAGCACCTGGACTATTAAGGCCTTTGCAATCTCAGATCAAAGAGGATCAAGATTGGTAGCCATAAATCGACTTCTCCTCCATAAATCTGTCCAAGCCCCTTTTAAAGCTATCCAGGTGAGTGGCCATCACCACCTCCTGTGGCAGCATCTTCCAAACACCAATCACACGTTGCGTGAAGAAGTGTTTCCTTTTATTAGTCCTAATTCTTCCCCCCAGCATTTTCAATGAATGCCCCCTGGTTCTTTGTTGGTTGGTTGGTTTGCCCTGGTTGGGTATTACGATCAGCAACCAAAAACAAAGAAGACGCTGCAGTTTATGAGTCCATAAATTTTTATATGGCAGAGTCTTTTATATGGCAGAGTCCTGTGTGGCTTTTTTTTGCGGATTGTGTCCTGTACAATGTGGTGTGGCCAAAAGGGAAAGGGAGTGTAGCAGACGTGGGTAAGTCTGAAAAGGGCTTGCAGCTTCTCTCCTGCCTGCTGCATTCACTTGGCTTCCCGGATAAGACTAAAACAAGGAAAATGCCTTTAAAACGGAAGGACACGAAGCGGGGGGGGGGGGGCTGTGTCTCTTCCCCCCCCCCCCCACTCTTTGGGACAGCTGCTGATGACAGTCACCAAGTCAGCTGTTGTCGTGCACATTTTCAAAGCAGATCCAGAAATACATCCATTGTTGTTCGGTCGTTCTCTTACAATAGTGTGTCTGTCAACAATAGATTCCCTCAGTGTGTCCAGTTAATGCCCCCTCTCGCTTATATGAATGCGTTTCTCCCATGTCCTTCGGATAAAAGAGGTTGTAGTTCAATCTACTTAGTCCAGTGATGGCAAACCTATGGCACGGGTGCCAGAGGTGGCACTCAGAGCCCTCTCTGTGGGCACGCACAAACAGAGTTCATCATGTGGGGGGTGGAAAATCACTCCCCCTCACACACACATCTAGGCTGGCCTGGGCTGCTAGGTTTATTAGCATTAAACCTAAGACCTAGTTTTGGGGAAGCAGTGTAGGTAACCCTGTTAAGCGCTGTTAAACCCCACTAATTTTCATGCAAAGAACTAAAGCGTGATCCTTTACCTGGGAGTAAGCTCGGTTGCTGGCAATGGGGCTTGCTTCTGAGTAAACCCTCCTAGGGTCGTGATTCACCTGTTCAAAGAGTTGCACGATTGCTTCAAAGCAAAGCCAACAACTACCACCAAGCCTACTCCCGAGTAACGCATGCCTCAGAGCCAACCGTTTTTTCTAAACTAAAACCTCAGTATTCGGGTTAAATTGCCGTGTTGGCACTTTGCGATAAATAAGTGGGTTTTGGGTTGCAGTTTGGGCTGCACTCGGCCTCGAAAAGGTTCGCCATCACTGACTTAGTCTCACCGGCTCTCACGCTTTCTGTCTTATTATACAGGCAATCCCCTGGATATATCATGTCTTCTACTGTCGAATCTATGCTGCTCGCTAGCAACAGGCCCAGTTCAAAATGCTAGCTGTAAAAGACCCAAATGGTCATACGAGGAAGGGAAGGAAACCATACATAACAAACTACACCACCTCTGTGGCCAGTATGGTATAGTGCAGTGGTGGCGAACCTATGGCACGGGTGCCAGAGGTGGCACTCAGAGCCCTCTCTGTGGGCACGCGTGCACAGAGTTCATGTGGGGCGGCGAAAATCCCCCCCCCCCCACACACACATCTAGGCTGGCCTGGGCCATTGGGCTCGACTTGTAGGTAATCCTGTTAAGTGCTGTTAAACCCCACTGGTTTTCATGGGAAGAACTAAAGCACAATCTTTTACCTGGGAGTAAGCTCGGTTGCTGGCAATAAGGCTTACTTCTAAACCCTCCTACGGTCGTGATTCACCCATTCGAAGCGTTGCACGATTGCTTCAAAGCAAAGCCACCAACTACCACCAAGCTTACTCCCAAGTAATGCGCCTTGGAGCCAACCGTTTTTTCGAAACTAAAGCCTCAGTATTCAGGTTAAATTGCCGTGTTGGCACTTTGCGATAAATAAGTGGGTTTTGGGTTGCAGTTTGGGCACTCGGTCTCGAAAAGGTTCGCCTTCACTGGTATAGTGGTTAAAGAGCAGATGGACTCTAATCTGGAGAACTGGGTTTGATTCCCCATTCCTCCACATGAGTGGCAGAATCTTATCTGGTGAACTGGATTTGCTTCCCTGCTCCTACACATGAAGCCTGCAGGGTGACCTTGGGTTAGTCACAGTTCTGTCAGAACTCTCTCATCCCCACCTACCTCACAAGGTGTCTGTTGGGGGACCAGATGAAAAACTTTCCATTGCCTCTGCTCAGCCTTGTGCAGGCTCGAGTTGTCTAGCCATATCCTACCTTCAGAAGTAGGAAGAGGTACACACCATCCAACGAAAGAGGCCAACATTCCCGTTTCCCTTTTTAAGGGTCGAAACTGAACAGCCCTCCACCAGCACAAAACAATACAGTCCCGGGAGGCCTGCACCAAATGCCCGCTGGATCCCCTTCCAGAAATCCAGACTGATTAAAATTGCAGATTTTTGTTTACACAGAAGAATCTCTGAACTGCAAACGCTCCCAGCCTCATTATACACATTACAAGTTTGGTAATTACAGTGTGCCTGTGTGTCCGTGGCCTACATTTTGCAGCAAAAGTTGCAATTAAATTCTGGGTTTTAGTAGTGGAAAACGATCTGTGTTGCGCAATGAACGCTCAAACCACAGTGTCGGTCAGATTTGGAATCTCTCATGTTTACAAAGGCCCAGCAGCCCAGAGATCAGAAAGGTGCCTGCCCCGAAATGGCCAACAATTATGGCCCAGGGCTTTAAACCCCCGATGGCTCCTTGTCCTTCACATAATTCCATGCTGCGGTGTAGAGGATTTAGAGGAGACTGCAAGTCTGCTCACTACCACCAGCTATATGTTAAAACAAACGGGAGTCACAGGAGTGGCCCCTTAAAGATTAATCTGTTTGCATCCTAGCATTGCCTTTCGTTTCACTCATTTCTTCAAAGTAACTTCTACCCCACCAACCCATTAAACAAAAAAGCAAAACAGAAGAAGAGGAGGAGGAGTTGTTTGGATTTATACCTAGCTTTTGGCTCATGTCAGGAGACTCAAGGGGGTTCGCAAACTCCTTTTCCTTCCTCTCCCCCCTGCAGCAGCTGCCCAGAAAAGGGCTTGGGCCATTCCACCCCCACACCACGAAGTGGGAGGCCTGGCTCTAAAAGAGAGCTCGGCCGGTTTAAGTCACTTATAGTGCACTACTAGGCATGTTTACTCATGGTTAAGCCTCACCACGTTCACTGGATAAGGACGTTTGGGACTTAAGCCTTGCTGAGTTGGTGGCGTTTGCTAAATGGGCACTAGTGCACAGGTGTCAAACTCGCGCCCATCCAGATGTTATGGACTACAGTTCCCATCATCCCCTGCCAGCATGATGCAGGTGTCAAACTCTAGTGCACAGGTGTCAAGCTCGTGGTTCTCCAGATATGGACTACAGTTCCCATCACCCCCTGCCAGCACGATGCAGGTGTCAAACTCTAGTGCACAGGTGTCAAACTCGTGGCTCTCCAGATATGGACTACAGTTCCCATCACCCCCTGCCAGCACGATGCAGGTGTCAAACTCTAGTGCACAGGTGTCAAACTCGTGGCTCTCCAGATATGGACTACAGTTCTATCACTGCCAGCACGATGCAGGTGTCAAACTCTAGTGCACAGGTAAATAAAGCTCATGGCTCGCCACATATGGACTCTTCCTCAGTTCTATCGGGCCCCGCCAGCACGATGCAGGTGTCAAGACTCTAGTGTTCCACCAGGCCTTTGGGGTTCTCCAGATATGGACTACAGTTCCCATCACCCTGCCGCCAGCACGATGCAGGTGTCAAACTCTAGTGAAACCATCAGGTGTCAATAATGCTGGCTCTCCAGATGTTATGGACTACAGTTTATCACCCCCTGCAAGCATGATTTGGTACTGAACAGTATTTCAGGTAAAAGTTCCTCCAGATGTTATGGACTACAGTTCCCATCACGCCCTGCCAGCACGATGCTGGCAGGGGATGATGGGAACTGTAGTCTATAACATCTGGAGGGCGCGTGAGTTTGACACCTGTGCACTAGCGGGTTCTTTGTTGACTGTATGTGACGTAGGAGGAACTGTGGCTCATTGCTGGGAGGGCCCTGGTTCAGCCCACAGCAGCATCTCCAGGTAAAAGGACCAGGTAGCCTGAAATCCTGGAGAGCTGCTGCCAGGTGGAGTGGACAAGACTGACCAAGATGAACTGACGGCCTGAACCCCCAGAAGGCAACTCCCTCTGTGTCCCCATCCTCCTCTGCTGGTGGCCAGGGGCCGATCCTCGCGCTCAGGGTCAGGTGGTTGGCAGGCATGTGTGAGAATGTACCCTCCCTCGTCTCTGGAGCAGATAAGAACATAAGAACTAGCCTGCTGGATCAGACCAGAGTCCATCTAGTCCAGCTCTCTGCTACTCGCAGTGGCCCACCAGGTGCCTTGGGGAGCTCACATGCAGGAGGTGAAAGCAATGGCCTTCTGCTGCTGCTGCTCCTGAGCACCTGATCTGCTAAGGCATTTGCAATCTGAGATCAAGGAGGATCAAGATTGGTAGCCATAGATCGACTTCTCCTCCATAAATCTGTCCAAGCCCTTTTAAAAGCTATCCAGGTGAGTGGCCATCACCACCTCCTGTGGCAGCATATTCCAAACACCAATGACACGTTGTGTTTCCTTTCCTTTGATTAGTCCTAATTCTTCCCCCCAGCATTTTCAATGGATGCCCCCTGGTTCTAGTATTGTGAGAAAGAGAGAAAAATTTCTCTCTGTCGACATTTTCTACCCCAGGCATAATTTTATAGGCTTCAATCCTATCCCCCCTCAGACGTCTCCTCTCCAAACTAAAGAGTTGTTTGGTGCGATGGGAGGAGGCCCAGAATAAAGCAAACTGGGGGTTGGGGAGGGGTGTTTCCAGAGTCTGGGGGACGAAGGGATGCAGTAGCTGTTTCTGCACGGATGGATCTGCAGCTTCCTTGGTTTTCTGTGCCATTTGGGTGGTGGTTATTCTGCACGTCTTTAAGAAGCAAGCCCTTTGAGGAGCTTTCCTTGTGCTGGTAGCTGAGCTTGAGAGCCTCGTTCGCGGTGATTCGGGGGCAGCCTCGTTCGCGGTGATTCGGGGGGCCCCATTCGCGGTGATTCGGGGGGCAGATGTCTTGCTGGAGGGATGACGGTTCGGCCTGCCCTCATCCCGAGCCGACTCCTTCCCCCTTTCCCAGCGGCCAGTTTGCGATCGTGAAGAAGTGCCGGGAGAAGAGCACGGGGGCGGAGTACGCTGCCAAGTTCATCAAGAAGCGCCAGAGCCGGGGCAGCCGCCGCGGGGTGAGGCGCGAGGAGATCGAGCGGGAGGTCAAGATCCTACAGCAGGTCCTCCACACCAACATCATCGAGCTGCACGACGTCTACGAGAACAGGACGGACGTGGTCCTCGTCCTGGAGCTGTGAGTACCCGGTTCTGGGCTCATCGGACCCGTTTGAGCCGCTGGCCTCGGGGGGTTCTCCATGGCTCAGTGGCACGGCTTCCGCTCTGCACGTGGAACGTTCTGGGGTCTCCTGCACGCTAAGCAGATTCTCCACCGCTGAGCTGCAGCCTCTCCACCTCGCAGCGTTTGTCGCTCTGGCTCATTCCGCACACGCAGAATAGTGCACTTTCAAACTGCTTTCAGTGCGCTTTGAAGCTGTGCAGAATGGCAAAATCCACTTGCAAACAGTTGTGAAAGTGGGTTGAAAACGCATTATTTTGCGTGTGCGGAAGGGGCCTCTGAGTCTGCTCTGTGGGATGCATCTTTGGGGCCTCCAGGACCCAAAGGCTGATGGCTGAATAAAAAGAGGGTGCCCCAAGATGCTGGTTTGTTTTTAATGTGGGTCTGCTCTGGAGCTTGTGGCCAGGGTACAGTGCCCAGGGGGTTGGATGAGTGGCTGTGAATCTGGCAAGCAAACTCTGAAGAATGCCCGGTCTTCTCTGCCATTTATCTGGACTGGACTCTTTAATCATGCATAGGTGTCAAACTTGCACCCCTCCAGATGTTATGGACTACAGTTCCCATCACCCCGCCAGCATGATGCTGGCAGGGGATGATGGGAACTGTAGTCCATAACATAAGAACATAAGAACATAAGAACAAGCCAGCTGGATCAGACCAAAGTCCATCTAGTCCAGCTCTCTGCTACTCGCAGTGGCCCACCAGGTGCCTTTGGGAGCTCACATGTAGGATGTGAACGCAATGGCCTTCTGCGGCTGTTGCTCCCAATCACCTGGACTGTTAAGGCATTTGCAATCTCAGATCAAGGAGGATCAAGGTTGGAAGCCGTACATTGACTTCTCCATAAATCTGTCCAAGCCCCTTTTGAAGCTATCCAGGTAAGTGTCCATCACCACCTCCTGTGGCAGCATATTCCAAACACCAATCACACGTTGCGTGAAGAAGTGTTTCCTTTGATTAGTCCTAATTCTTCCCCCCAGCATTTTCAATGAATGCCCCCTGGTTCTAGTATTGTGAACATCTGGAGGGGCGCGAGTTTGACACCTATGCTCGATAAATATAAACTTGCGTCCCTCCAGATGTTATGGACTACTGTTCCCACCATCCCCTGCCAGCATCATGCTGGCAGGGGATGATGGGAACTGTAGTCCATAACATCTGGAGGACTGCGAGTTTGACACCTGTGCTTTAATGGATGTATTTTGTCCTGGATGGGTCAGGAAGACTCTTCGGACGTAGACACAACAGGTCTTCCCCTGCAGACTGTTCTTGTGTGAACAGAGCACCCCCCTGTGGAAGACTCAGGGTGCGACGTGATGATTGTGGATGGATACCAGGTGTCGTGACACGGCCGCTTTTGAAATGTTTGCAAACAGCAATTGCAAAGTTGTGTGCGACGCTGGGGTTGTGCTTTCCCATGCCCTACCCTGGCAGTGAAAAGGTTTCCTTGTTTACCGTTGCCTTCCAGCTTGCCGGATCGCTGGGGCTAAAGGGAATTTTTCCAGGATTTGTTTCTCTCAGCTGAAGATTATGGAAAAACACAAAACACACAAAGCGTAAACAGAGCCTTGAAATAAATCTCTTATCGAATCTTTTCAAAAATCCCTAAAATGTTAAGACATTGCATCGTTGTAGTAAAACCGTCAATCTGCTGATTTCGATCAGCTTTTTAAATGTTCCCTTCTCAGAAAAAATGGAATGTTTTCTTTCCAAAAATGAATTTTTCCTTGGCAGCGGGAGTACGTTGATCTTGAAGAGAGGCAGCTGGTGCCTCTTCCCAATTGCCTGGGGTTTGCATTCCCAGTCCCCAAGAGGGAGAGGAATCTTCCACCCGTTCAAGCTTCTTCGTGGAATCTGTGGCTGAGGCTCATTCCGCACACGCAGAATAATGCACTTTCAAGCTGCTTTCGGGGCTCTTTGAAGCTGTGCGGATTGGCAAAAACAGTTGTGAAAGCAGCTTGAAAGTGCATTATTTTGCGTGTGCGGAATGAGCCAGAGGGTGGGAAGGGGATTTTTCAAGATGAGCTCTCTGGTGGGGCCCTGTGATAAATGCAGAGCTCTCCTGGGGATTATTGCCAGCAATCAATTGGTCTGCGTAGGGTGGTCAGTCAGTGGACCTCTGGCTTAAGTGACCTGGGGGCCCAAAGTTGAGCAGAGGCCAAGGACCGCAAAATGATACCTGTGCAGCAGTGGCGTAGGAGGTTAAGAGCAGGTGCACTCTGATCTGGAGGAACCGGGTTTGATTCCCAGCTCTGCCGCCTGAGCTGTGGAGGCTGATCTGGGGAATTCAGATTAGCCTGGGCACTCCCACACACGCCAGCTGGGTGACCTGGGGCTAGTCACAGCTTCTCGGGGCTCTCTCAGCCCCACCCACCTCACAAGGTGTTTGTTGTGAGGGGGGAAGAGCAAGGAGACTGTAAGCCCCTTTGAGTCTCCTTAGAGGAGAGAAAGGGGGGATATGAATCCAAACTCCTCCTCCTCCTCCTCCTCCTCTTCTTCTTCTTCTTCTTCTTCTTCTTCTTCTTCTTCTTCTTCTTCTTCTTCTTCTTCTTCTTCTTCTTCTTCTTCTTCCTCTTCTTCTCCTCCTCCTTCTTCTTCTTCTTCCCCTTCTTCTCCTTCTCCTTCTCCTTCTCCTTCTCCTCCTCCTTCTCCTTCTCCTCCTCCTCCTCCTCAGAAATGGGTGCAATTTTGAACGGAGTCTCAGAGGGTTGCCTGCTTTAGTCTCACTAGCTGTGGAGGCTGGACCAAGATTTTTGGGAACCTGAACTGACCCTTGCACGGGAGTGTCCTTGGGGCTCGATTACTTGTCTCCTTCAGCAAGCCTGATTAAGCTGAATGGAATTTGTGCAAGAAGCCCACATAAATGGCCCCTCATGTTTGAGTGTGGAGTGGGCTGCTGCTACTCTGGTCTGCAAAATGCCCTTGGAAGAGAGATCTATCCGTGGCTACTAGCCGTGGTGACTGAAAGGACCCTCCATCTTCAGAGACAGCAAACCAAGGCCCGGAGGCAGCATCTGCTGGGTGACCATGGGCTAGTCACAGTCCTCTCGGAACTCTCTCAGCCCCACCTACCTCACAAGGAAAAGGAGCTTGTAAACAGCTTTGAGACTCCTTACAGGAGAGAAAGGCGGGGTATAGATCAGTGGTGGGATCCAAAAATTTTAGTAACAGGTTCCCATGGTGGTGGGATTCAAACAGTGGCGTAGCGCCAATGGGGCTGGGCGGGGCACGACGGGGGCGTGGCCGGGCATTCCGGGGGCGGGGCATTAATAATTTCTCTGTTACTGTAAAAAATTCTTACTATAAAAAACCAAGTTCCTAATTTCCAGCTGGTATCTTTCTGTCCATAATTTAAACTCATTATAGCAAGTCCTATCGTCTACTGCCAACAGAAACAACTACTTCTCCTCTAATTGACTGCCTGTCAAATACTTAATACTTTCAAATGCTTAATTTTGTTTCTAGAAATCAAAAGAAGGAGACTTTCCTGAAACAAGGAACTTTTGCATATTTCTAAAACATGTTTTTAAAACAGCCCAATGGGGAGAATGATCCCGTTTTCTACCTTCGCTAACCAGCCACATAGGAAACAACAGGACTCTATGATTTTTGGACCTAATGGAATTTCTAACGGAAAAGCGGACCCAATTAGTAACCCCCTCTCGGCACACGCAAATAATTAGTAACCCACTCTCGGGAACTGGTGAGAACCTGCTGGATCCCACCTCTGGTATAAATCCAAACTCCTCTTCTACTGTCCTTCTTGTTCTTATAGGGTGTCTGGAGGAGAACTTTTCGATTTCCTGGCCCAGAAAGAGTCTTTGAGTGAGGAGGAAGCAACGCAGTTCATCAAGCAGATTCTGGATGGCGTCAGCTACCTGCACACCAAGAAAATTGCCCACTTCGATTTAAAGGTAAAGGGGGGACTGAGCAGCCATTCGCCCGGCCTTTATGGGGTCTTGGCAGGATGGTTCTTTGCTGGCTAGCTTTCAATTTTGTACAGCTGAGAATATCTTCTTGAAACAAAAACGAAGCACAGCTTTTAAATTTAACGAAACTTTGGTCTGTTTATCAAAATGACTAAACTACACACTGGCCTCACCCGCCTGCTTGAACTGGGTCAACGCCCGACCGAGTCCTAAGAAAGTCTTAGTTTGGAGGTTTTAGAAGGTGGCCGTGTTGCCCTGCAGTGGAACGACTAGATCTAAGTCCAGCAGCACCTTAGACTTTTTGGGTATGAGCTTTCAAGGGTCAAAACTCCCTTGTTGGTCTCTAAGGTGCTTCTGGATAATCTAGGTGATTTTAGCAGAGAAATTGGGGTTCCGCTTCCAGTGGCTCTTGATTATGTTTTGTGGATGTGGGAAGTTGCTCTTGTTTATATTTTGTGGATGTGGGAAGTTGCTCTTGGCCTTCCCAGTACTGGCAGCGAGAGGAACTGGGGTTGCCGCAGATGAATAACTTACTGAGCCTGGGGTTTAAAGTGGCTCAGCTCCAGTGGCTTAAATCGTTTGTGGGTTGCAGCCTTCATCGCTAAGCTCTTTGCTGAGGCTCGAGTACTTGATGTTGCATTCCATATCCTTCTGCAACTTGTGGCTCTCTAGATGTTCATGGACTACAATTCCCATCAGCCTCTGCCAGCATGGCCAATTGGCCATGGGAATTGTAGTCCATGAACATCTGGAGAGCCCTGATATAGAAAATGTCTCGTGGACAGGTGGGGAGGGTGTGTGTGTCTAATCCTGAAACCTGAACCACATGAACTCATGTAGCTGCTTTATACCGAATCAGGCTCTCAGCCCAAGAAGCTCAGTTTTGTCCACCTGGACGGGGTCTCAGGTGGAGAAAGGTCTTTCACCTCACCCGCTTCCAGATTCTTGAACCTGGAGACGTTGGAGTTTGAACTGGTGACCTTTCACATTCCAAGCAGATACTTGGCTGCTGGTCCACAGGCCCTCCCTCGAGTTTGCTGCGCGGTGACGGCCGTGCAGCTGGAAGGGACCTCTTTCCTGTTTGTGGACAGATGTCTCGTGGGTGACCAAACCTCCTCCCAAAACAAAACAAGAGCAGCCAATGTAGATGGTGACCAGCTCCCCCAGGGAGCACTTTTTACATTCCTGGTTGTGAAATATTTGAGGGAAGTCTGGGGAAACAGCCCTGATGACAAAGCGGACCAACAGGAATTTGGTGGCTCCTTAAAGACTCCTCCAGCCACAACCTTCCCCAGCTGATACTGCCCTCTCATACCATGCCATGGGGAAGTATCTGCTTTGCGAGTCCCGGGTTCAATCCTCGCCATCTCCAGTTAAAAGGGATTCCACCTAAACATCAGGAAGAACTTCCTGACAGTCAGGGCTGTTTGACAGTGGAATGCACTGCCTCGGAGTGTGGTGGAGTCTCCTTCTTTGGAGGTTTTGAAAGAGAGGCTGGATGGCCATCTGGCAGGGGTGCTTTGACGGTGTGTTCCTGCCTGGCAGGGGGTTGGACTTGATGGCCCTTGGGGGTCTCTTCCAACTCTATGGTTCTAAGGATCAGATGTTTGGTGATGCCTGAGACTTTGGGTTAGACGTTGGACGTTCCTCCTGCAATAAAACCTCGTTAGTTTTTAGGGAACCACCAGATTTAACTTTTTTTGTGATGGCAAAACGGATCCTCGGGACCCAGCCCATTATCAGACTAGATCTCATGAATGTGCTAATTGTTTCTAAAATAGTGTGGGGATGATGCTGGAAGTTGACTTCTGTTCCTGTGATCCAAGGATGGTCTTGGAGATGGCTGAAGTGGACGTCGTGTCAGCGTCCACTGTAGGAACCGTTCTTGCGCCTTCTCAGTTCTGGAAAAATTGATTCGATCGATTTCTTCTTGGAATCTCGGCCAGGATTTCACAGCAGCTTTTTTGTACCAGATGCCGGCCCCTTCTGGCTGGGACTGAAGAGAGAGAGAGAGAGACGCCATTGTCTGAACTCTCCAAGACAGCTGCAGGTCATTTCTTTGTGGGCCTCTGCTTGAACTTTGGTGTGCTGGACTTCACTTGGCACCTGCTAGAACTCACTCTGGAGGGGGACCTCTCTCTGAGGCCTTCCCCCTGCCCCGGTGTTTATGCTGCCAAACGGGAGGACGTATTCCACCACACGCAATTTTACATTGTTTCTTCTTCTTCTTCTTCTTCTTCTTCTTCTTCTTCTTCTTCTTCTTCTTCTTCTTCTTCTTCTTCTTCTTCTTCTTCTTCTTCTTCTTCTTCTTCTTCTTCTTCTTCTTCTTCTTCTTCTTCTTCTTCTTCTTCTTCTTCTTCCTCCTCTTCTTCTTCTTCTTCTTCCTCTTCTTCCTCTTCTTCTTCTTCCTCTTCCTCTTCCTGTTTTCCGTTCTTCCAGCCCGAGAACATTATGCTGCTAGATAAAAACATCCCGATCCCGCACATAAAACTGATCGACTTTGGTCTGGCCCATGAAATAGAAGATGGAGTCGAATTCAAAAACATTTTCGGGACGCCGGAATTTGTCGGTAAGCCTTTTTTTTTTGGTCCAGCGGTGGTGAACGCTTATCTGTTGGTGGCTGGCTTTGGGGCCGAGCCCAGTTCCGAGACCCAGAGATTACGCCTCAAATGAAGACGGTCGGTCTCTGCTGGCTCAGCTGTTGCCAGCTCAGGAATCTTCTGGGTAGGAGAGGATGGAAGAATAGTCATCGTGTGGATGGTCACAAAAGCGAGGACCGGCAAGGCAGCGAAGGATGAACCTAGAACCTGAGGTGCGTTTCATGTGAACGGGGCCACAGGAATTTCATCCTGCCAGCTCAGCCTTGTCCCTTCTGACCCGTTCTGGCTGCCCAGACCTCAGGAAAGCAGGGCTGTTTCCTAGCTCCGTTGGCCCAGATCCTTTTCCCCGCTAGCGACTGAACCTTGGTTCTTTGGTACACCCAGCAGGCCCCTGGGAAAGTGTAGGGGAGGCAGGGTTCTGGATATGGAAAGGGCTAGATTGGATGGTCCCCTGGGTACTTACTGGCCTTCAGATGCTATAAATATCATGCTCCGGTTCATTGTGCGTTCTCTGTTGCTGACATCTTCAAAAACCACTACTTCTTTCAGCGCCGGAAATCATTAATTACGAAGCTCTCGGGCTGCCAGCAGACATGTGGTGAGTCTCACTTTTCCCGCTGCCCACCCTTCAAATAATAATAATTCCACCCTCCAGATTTTATTATACAGGACGCCTTAGATACCAAGGATAAATGCCTGTTTTACACTTTTAGCTGTGGTCACCCACCTGTAGATATTCATTTTAAAAGTTGTCATATTGATTCTTTGGGTTGAATGTAACTTTCATACAGAACTCACTAGGACAGTGATGGCGAACCTTTTTGAGACCGAGTGCCCAAACTGCAACCCAAAACCCACTTATTTATTGCAAAGTGCCAACACGGCAATTTAACCTGAATACTGAGGTTTTAGTTTAGAAAAAACGGTTGGCTCCGAGGCGCGTGTTACTCTGGAGTAAGCTTGGTGAAGCAACCGTGCAATGCTTCTAATGGGTGAATCACGACCCTAGGAGGGTTTACTCAGAAGCAAGCTCCATTGCCAGCAACCGAGCTTACTCCCAGGTAAAGGATCGTGCCCAGGTTAGCCTAGATGTATGTGTGTGTGTGGGGGGGTGATTTTCCACCCCACCCCCACATAATGAACTGTGTGCATGTGTGCCCACAGAAAGGGCTTTGAGTGCCACCTCTGGTTCGCCACCACAGCACTAGGAAGTAGGAAGAGAAAATGCCAGAGTGCAAAGCTTTCTCATTACTAGAGAAACAAGATGAGCGCATGGCTTCTTGGCTGTGTTCACTGCGCCACTAGCTAACCTTACAGTGCTATCCTAAAAACACTTGCCTCAGAGTAAGCCCCACTGAATGGACTTTAGGGTTTTGAATAGTGCTCCTTTGGATTGCACTTATCTCAAACGTACAAGGTTGTCTCTTGCTTTAAACCAAAGGGAGCTAAGTTTCTTGTGCCAATGGTTAGAATTCGGATAGAAGATCAGAAAACCTGGGTTCGAACTATTGCCACGAAGGTCACAGGTTGCCTTTGGCACATGCACTGTTTCAAAGACTCCTGTTTTAGTCAGCCATGCAGCTTAACAAGGAAACATCGACGTTTTATTGTGTTTGAGACAGGCCAGGCTTGACATGAAATACTCCCTTTTTGTGTGCATGCAGATAGATTCCGTCTTCCCTGTTGTTGCTTTAATCTTTGGGCCTTGTTTTTCTTTTTCCTTTCAGGAGCATAGGAGTTATCACGTACATACTGTAAGTACTTTGCTGGTCTGGTCCTATCAAGGGAACAATTGTAATCAATAGCACGTTTCCATCAGTTCCTCGGGGAAAGGGAGCCCTCCGAGAGAACGGACTTCCTGCAGAGTTACAGGGATGGGCATGAGTCAAGTGTGGAGCAGGAAGGAGGCTCATAGTGGGACAGCCAGCAGATGGGTGCCAGGTGGCTGTAGTTGGCACACAGGGACATACGGAAGGAGGTGGTTCTTCAAACGTCCTTCCTCCAAAGGAAGAGTTTGGATTTATATCCCCCTCTTTCTCTCATGTAGGAGACTCAAAGGGGCTGACAATCTCCTTGCCCTTCCCCCCCTCACAACAAACACCCTGTGAGGTAGGTGGGGCTGAGAGAGCTCCGAGAAGCTGTGACTAGCCCAAGGTCACCCAGCTGCCGTGTGTGGGAGTGCACAGGCCAATCTGAATTCCCCAGATCAGCCTCCACAGCTCAGGCGGCAGAGCTGGGAATCAAACCCGGTTCCTCCAGATTAGATACATGAGCTCTTAACCTCCTACGCCACTGCTGCTCACCTTGAGGTTGGGGTCTTCCAGTCTGCTGGCTCCCTGCAGGGATGTCTTTGGGCAAGAGAAGGCCACGCAGGTGCCACAGGAGGGGAGCTGGTCATTGTCCGTGGCGGAAACAGCAGCAGCTCTTTGAATGTGAACTTCCCAGCTCTGCATTCTTGCGAAGAAGAACGCTCCAAGGACAGGCTTTTAAACCAGGCTGTGCAGCAGGTAAGCGAAGGACATTCAGGAGGGAGAGGTGGCTGGCTCAGTTATCCTCTGGCTAAATAAAGACCGCCGGAGGTCCTTTTTTTTTCAACCGCCAGGCCTGCAGAGTTTCAGCGTAACCAAGGCGACCCGCTGAGCTATCAGAAAAGCCACCTTGTCTCAGAGCCTCCCGAACATTGAAGCTGCTTAAAATTCCATCCTCCCCTCGACTCCTTTCTACCTTTAACTTATTCAGAATCGTATAAATTATTAAAACAAAAATTGTA
Source organism: Sphaerodactylus townsendi (assembly GCF_021028975.2). NCBI lineage: Eukaryota > Metazoa > Chordata > Lepidosauria > Squamata > Sphaerodactylidae > Sphaerodactylus > Sphaerodactylus townsendi. The sequence goes on from NC_059441.1 coordinate 7,703,981, forward strand.
TAAATTATTAAAACAAAAATAAGGAGCAGCAGTGGCGTAGGAGGTTAAGAGCTCGTGTATCTAATCTGGAGGAACCGGGTTTGATTCCCCGCTCTGCCGCCTGAGCTGTGGAGGCTTATCTGGGGAATTCAGATTAGCCTGTGCACTCCCACGCACGCCAGCTGGGTGACCTTGGGCTAGTCACAGCTTCTCGGAGCTCTCTCAGCCCCACCCACCTCGCAGGGTGTTTGTTGTGAGGGGGGAAGGGCAAGGAGATTGTCAGCCCCTTTGAGTCTCCTGCAGGAGAGAAAGGGGGGATATAAATCCAAAAAAAAAATTGTTGGTGAGAGAATGGAACTATTTAACTCTGGCAGCGAGGAAAACTTGTTCACCTTTACATCTATCAATCCCCTTGCAACGTAACAGAATGGCCTCCTATCTGTATCATCTGACCAATCCAGATCAGAGAAGAGCTTTTTCACTCGCTCGCTTCAATGTTTTCCCTTCTGCCATACTACAAGGTAGATATAACAATCTGGAAATGTGCAAAAGGGTGTGTTCATGTGGTGCAAATCAATTAGAAACATTAACTCACCCATTATTCCGTTATCCTAAATCGGCAAGTATTAGAGTCAAACACTCTAGGTTGCTGGATGAACTAAGCAGACTATTGTTCTTATTAAATAATTCTGATGTTTACATTCTGTAAAATGGCTGCGAACTTTCTGCTGGAAATATCCCATAAGCAACAGTATGCGTGAATCAACTTCATTTGTTATATGTTGCAAGCTTGTATTTTGATGCGATTTAGATGTGATTTTATACTGTTTATGCCAAATAAAGGCTAAACGATGAATGATGATGAAAATTCCATCCTCCTGACTTTGGTGGGCTGCAGACCAGACCAGCCCAAGTCGTGCTGGTGCCTGGAACCAAAGGAAATGGGGCCCCGTGAGCAGTGGTGGGATCCAAAAATTTTAGTAACAGGTTCCCAGGTGGTGGGATTCAAACAGTGGCGTAGTGCCAATGGGGCTGGGTGGGGCACGACGGGGGCGTGGCCAGGCATTCCTGGGGCGGGGCATTAATAATTTCTCTGTTACTGTAAAAAACTCTTACTGTAAAAAAAAGTTCCTAATTTCCAGCTGGTATCTTTCTGTCCATGATTTAAACTCATTCTAGCAAGTCCTATCGTCTACTGCCAACAGAAACAACTACTTCTCCTCTAATTGACTGCCTGTCAAATACTTAATACTTTCAAATACTTAATTTTGTTTCTAGAAATCAAAAGAAGGAGACTTTCCTGAAACAAGGAACTTCACCATATTTCTAAAACATGTTTTTAAAACAGCCCAACGGGGAGAATTATCCCGTTTTCTACCTTCGCTAACCAGCCACATAGGAAACAACAGGACTTCATGATTTTTGGACCTAATGGAATTTCTAACGGAAAAGCGGACCCAATTAGTAACCCCCTCTCGGCACACACAAATAATTAGTACCCCACTCTCGGGAACTGGTGAGAACCTGCTGGATCCCACCTCTGCCCGTGAGGCTCTCCTGCTTGTTCCCCCTGGAAATCAGCGGTAGCTCATTTCGGTGTGGCTCGCGCAAGGGGTCGTGCTGGGGAGGGTCAGGCTAGGATCCAGGAGATGCAGGTTCCAATGCCCACACCGCCACGGAATTTGGCTGGGTGGCCTCGGGCCAGCCGTACGCGCTCTCAGCTGAATCCACCCTGCTGAACTGTTGTGAGGATACAAAACGGGAAACGCCGAAGGCCGCCATGCGCTCCGTAGAGAAAGGACAGGATAAAAATGTTGAAGCAGCGGATTTACTCGGAGTAGACCACCTTGCAGGACGCCATGTAGACAAGAACCGACAGACACACAGTCACCAGTGCAGTTCTATTGATTGCTGCCTACTGACAAAGTGCTTCGCCAGACCACAGGTGTTTGCAGGCACACATCACTCTGTTGTCTGTGCTATCTATATACAAATGTGGTACCGATCAGGTGCCCTCACCTTATCAGGTTTTGCTCACGGTACATGTTGTGCACTCAGTCCTAATTATGCACACGGCTCCTGCTAGAAGGAGGGTCCAGCTGTCATTTAGATTTTGCACATCTGAACACATGTTCTGCCAAAAAATCTACTAAGGCAGCCAGTGGTCATCTGTCTGTCTTCCCGTGCTGGCACATCTGCAGGGGCTCCGTCCAGAAATACTGGCCAGCTGTTACGCCAGCTGTTTGTTTTGCAGTTGCCCTTTTGCGTTGCTTTGCATGCAACCTGCCTTCCGCTCTTGAGCCTCCTGGGGTATAGGTCTCTCGCTCAGGGCGTAAGAGGAAGGCTGGCAGAGGAAGGCTGGCAGTGGCGTAGGAGGTTAAGAGCTCGTGTATCTAATCTGGAGGAACCGGGTTCGATTCCCAGCGCTGCCGCCTGAGCTGTGGAGGCTTCTCTGGGGAATTCAGATTAGCCTGTGCACTCCCACACACGCCAGCTGGGTGACCTTGGGCTAGTCACAGCTTCTCAGAGCTTTCTCAGCCCCACCTACCTCACAGGGTGTTTGTTGTGAGGGGGAAGGGCAAGGAGATTGTAAGCCCCTTTGAGTCTCCTGCAGGAGAGAAAGGGGGATATAAATCCAAACTCCTCCTCCTCCTCCTCTTCTTCTTCTTCACCTTCACCTTCACCCTGGGACCCTCCCCACACCCATCTCTTCCTTGGTCCACCCTAGGCTGAGTGGGGCATCGCCGTTCCTTGGAGAGACCAAGCAGGAGACGCTGGCGAACATCACCGCTGTGAACTACGACTTCGACGAGGAGTTCTTCAGCCACACCAGTGACCTCGCCAAAGATTTTATACGGAAGCTTCTGGTGAAAGATACGCGGTGAGCCTGACCGTTGCGAAGGTGCCTTGTGCAGAGTCCGGCCGGGTGTTCCTTCAACTTCAGGGTGGCGACCGGGTCAGGGAAGTTCCCGCTCTCCGGGCTTTCTGCAAATGATGCGCAAGGGAATCCGTCATCGAGTCATAGAACCACAGAGCTAAGAGATTCCTTTCTACCTAAGCCAGTGATGGCGAACCTTTTCGAGACCGAGTGCAGCCCAAACTGCAACCCAAAACCCACTTATTTATCGCCAAGTGCCAACACGGCAATTTAACCTGAATACTGAGGTTTTAGTTTAGAAAAAACGTTTGGCTGCAAGGCGTGCGTGACTCAGGAGTAAGCTTGGTGGTAGTCATTAGCTTTGCTTTGAAGCAACCATGCAACTCTTCGAACCGGTGAATCACAACCATAGGAGGGTTTACTCAGAAGCAAGCCCCATTGCCAGCAACCGAGCTTACTCCCATGTAAAGGATCGTGCTTTAGTTCTTTGCATGAGAATCAGTGAGGATTAACAGCGCTTAACAGGGTTACTTACACTGATTCCCCAAAACTAGGTCTTAGGTTTAACGCCAATAATCAAGTCAGCCTAGATGTGTGTGTGTGTGGGGGGGCGATTCCCCCCCCCCCACATGATGAACTCTGTTTGCGCATGCCCACAGAGAGGGCTCTGAGTGCCACCTCTGGCACCCATGCCCTAGGTTCGCCACCACTGACCTAAGTAGTGTTGTCTGTCCTCAAGGCGGGCCTCTAACTTGCCGCGACTGTGTTTCCCTTTCCTAGGAAGCGTCTCTCAATACAAGAAGCACTCACGCATCCCTGGATAATGGTAAGGCCAGGCACAGATTTTGAATGGGGAGGGAACGGGGGGTTTTGTGCTGAGTTCAGACAGAGGAATTTCGCATTTTGGCATTCCGATTTGCTTTTGGATACCTGGTTTCAACCAATGTGAGAGCAACCGTCTGTTCTGTTTTCCTGCTGTTATAATCTTCCTAGTGGAGTTACAGCTACACCAAACGATTTTAAAAGCCCTGAAAGTGAGACACACGATAATGGAAACAAACATTGTTTGCTTCTTAAAGTTATTTTTTTCTCTGAAAGAAAATAACAGTTTGGGAACTTGATGCTGGACACAGTGTACAGTCTTCTGTCTTGAAACAAAACTTATCAGTGTGCCGTGTCTGCCTGCAGTTTGATTTGATTTGATTTGATTTATTGTATTTATTGTATTTATAAACCGCCCTCCCCCGAAGGGCTCAGGGCAGGTTTGCATGGGCACCAACTGTGGCCCCTTCCGAACACGCAAAATAATGCGTTTTCAAACCACTTTCACAACTTGGGTGCTGTGTGGTTTCCGGGCTGTATGGCCGTGTTCTAGCAGCATTCTCTCCTGACGTTTCGCCTGCATCTGTGGCTGGCATCTTCAGAGGCCATACAGACGGCCATACAGCCCGGAAACCACACAGCACCCAAGTGATTCCGGCCGTGAAAGCCTTCGACAATACACTTTCACAACTGTTTGCAAGTGGATTTTGCTATTCCGCACAGCTTCAAAGAGCACTGAAAGCAGTTTGAAAGTGGATTATTCTGCATGTGCGGAATGAGCCTGTGTGTGTTTGAAGTGTTGCTGTGTTGCTTCCAACTCAGGGCGACCCTATTGCCAGGAGCGGATGGGATAGCAATACGCCCAACCCAAGCACCAACTGTAGTTGTGTGGAAAGGGCATTCTCCACTTGGGAGTTTCTCTGAGTGACTCCCAAAGGCACCTGGTGGGCCACTGCGAGTAGCAGAGAGCTGGACTAGATGGACTCTGGTCTGATCCAGCTGGCTTGTTCTTATGTTCTTATGTTCTTATAAGGGGCTTGGACAGATTGATGGAGGAGAAGTCGATCTATGGCTACCAATCTTGATCCTCCTTGATCTGAGATTGCAAATGCCTTAGCAGACCAGGTGCTCAGGAGCAGCAGCAGCAGAAGGCCATTGCTTTCACATCCTGCCTGTGAGCTCCCAAAGGCACCTGCTCTGCAACCAAAAAAAGCATTCCACCTGCATTTGCACAAGCTGTTGTTAATTTCAAGGATCTCTGAGAGAGAGAATTTCCAAGTGGATTGTGTCCTGTTTCGTGTGTGTGAGTTTGTGCTGGTCTGCTGTGTAGATGTTACAGTGGTGTCCAAAATCTGGCAATTTCAGCATTCTGCTATGAATATTGCTGGTGCCCAGACAGGCCAAATTACTGAGAATTCGGAAGTTACAGTGGATAATGCTGATAGTCACCCAAATGGTAACTGTCAACATTCCCCAGTGTGTATCTTCCTACAAGCGAGGGAAGAACATTTATTGGGGCCCTGTGTGGTTTCTGGGCTGTATGGCCGTGTTCTAGCAGCATTCTCTCCTGACGTTTCGCCTGCATCTGTGGCTGAATGCATCTTCAGAGGATCTGATAGAGCAGTGATGGCGAACCTTTTTGACACCGAGTGCCTAAATTGTAACCCCAAACCCACTTATTTATCGCAAAGTGCCAACACGGCAATTTAACCTGAATACTGAGGTTTTAGTTTAGAAAAAACAGTTGGCTCCGAGGTGCATGTTACTTGGGAGTAAGCTTGGTGAAGCAACCGTGCAACGCTTCGAATGGGTGAATCACGACCCTAGGAGGGTTTACTCAGAAGCAAGCCCCATTGCCAGCAACTAAGCTAACTCCCAGGTAAAGGATCATGCCCAGGCCCGCCTAGGGGTGTGTGTGGGGGGGATGGTGGTGATTTTTCCACCCCCACACATGATGAACTCTATGCACACGTGCCCACAGAAAGGGCTCTGAGTGCCACCTCTGGCACCCGTGCCATAGGTTCGCCACCGCTGTGATAGAGGATCTTCAGAGGATCTGAAGATGCCAGCCACAGATGCAGGCAAAACGTCAGGAGAGAATGCTGCTAGAACACGGCCATACAGCCCGGAAACCACACAGCACCCCAGAGATTCCGGCCGTGAAAGCCTTCGACAATACATAGAACATTTATTTTTGGATTTCGATGGGGATTTCAACTGGAATGGGCAGCATTAACATGCAAGTCACCAAGGTTTGGACATTCACTGCAACATGAAATGTACGGAGTGCACGTTATGCTGCTCTTGTCCTCGCAAGCAGAATGCTGGCATTTACATTTTCCTCTAACGTTAAAGATGCAAACTGCTTCGGCATGCATTCTGGATTATTTCCTTCCTTTGGAGAATGGGAAAGCCCAAATGCCAGCGTTTTGTTTGTCCCTGTGTGGGGATGCTGTGGTTGTCTCCACCCCTCGTTTGTGCATGTATCGGGACCCGAGCATCTCTCCATCTCCTGCACGCCTGTGTCCAGTGTGGTACCTTTTGAGACACGTGCCCCCCCCCAGTCAATAACCTGCCTCCTGCTTCTGTCTGAAGACTCACCAGTCCAGAGGAGAAAGCAAAACGCCGCCAAGCAAATGCGCCGAGAACCGGCGGCTGAAGACCAAACGGCTGAAGGAGTACACTCTCAAGTGCCACTCCAGCATGCCCCCGAACAACACGTACATCAACTTCGAGCGCTTCTCCCGAGTGGTGGAAGACCTCTCCGGGATGGAGCAGGGCTTCAGCGCTATGGCCGCGTCCCACGATTCCTTGCAGGAGGACCTGGACGCCCTGGTCTCCATTTACGACGAGAAGGAAGCCTGGTACAAAGAGGAGCACGAACACGTCAGGCACGAACTTTCCCAGCTGAAGTACGAGTACCGGAAGGTGGAGTCCCTCAAGAAGCACCTGCAGGAAGACGTCCAGGCCGTCGGGGCCAGCCTGACCAGCATCGCGGGGAAGTACCTGGATCTGCAGTCCCAGTTCGAGGCCCTCAGCAAGGAGCTCTCGGAGGAACTCAGGTGGCTTCAGGACTGGACTGGCACTCTGCAGCTAGACCACGGGCCCCACAGCCTGGGCAGCCTCAGCTCTGCCTGCGACAGAGACATCGGCGAATCTCTGACGCAGCTGTTGAGCAGGTCTTGCTGTGAGGAATTCCTGGCTGCTTTGAATGTGGGGGTCCCAAAAGCAAGCTAGTGAGATTGCTGGGGTGGAGTCTTAGTGGACTGAAAGTGCCTTGCTCTGCATATGCGGAAGGGGCTCGAGAGGGAGCTTCCTTCTTTCCAACAGACAATAAACACAGATCATCTAATCGAAAGTGTTGGTGCATGTCTGTGAATGCACCAGCAGGTAATTGTCCTGCTGCTGTGCTCCTGATTTAATTGGACCATTGTGAATATGCCGCCACAGGAGGTGGTGATGGCCACTCACCTGGGTAGCTTTAAAAGGGGCTTGGACAGATTGATGGAGGAGAAGTCGATCTATGGCTACCAATCTGGATCCTTCTTGATCTCAAGATTGCAAATGCCTTAGCAGTCCAGGTGCTCGGGAGCAGCAGCAGCAGAAGGCCATTGCTTTCACATCCTGCATGTGAGCTCCCAAAGGCACCTGGTGGGCCACTGCGAGTAGCAGAGTGCTGGACTAGATGGACTCTGGTCTGATCCAGCTGGCTCTTTTCTTATGTTCTTATAAGGGGCTTGGACAGATTGATGGAGAAGTCAATCTATGGCTACCAATCTTGATCCTCCTTGATCTGAGATTGCAAAGGCCTGAGCAGACCAGGTGCTCAGGAGCAGCAGCAGCAGCAGAAGGCCATTGCTTTCACCTCCTGCATGTGAGCTCCCAAAGGCACCTGGTGGGCCACTGCGAGTAGCAGAGAGCTGGACTAGATGGACTCTGGTCTGATCCAGCAGGCTTTTTCTATGTTCTTATGTTCTTAGAGCTGTGTCCCCTTTGGGTGCCCCCTGGTATGAAATGGGGTGGGGCTTCAGCCCCCGCTGTCAGAATTCAGAAGCAGGGAATACGCTCCCAGGGTGCTACAGCCTATTGCTGGCTTCATTGATTTCTAATACATTTGATGATCCCTGTCAAAATTGGTCTTTTGCCGCTCTTGACGATAGATGCTGCTTTACAGGGCAAATATTGCCCAGCTGTTGTTCGGTACTTAGACATCTGTGAAACCGGAATTACAAATGGAAAATGAAATGCATTTCAGTTGCAATATTCCAGCCTCTCTAGTTAGCACCGTGTTTACATTTAAGGGCATAAAAACCCAATATAACTTTGATTTGATTTGAAATTTAATGTATGTACCGCCCTCCCCCGGAGGGCTCAGGGTGGTGTACAACACAATAATAAACAGCAATACATTAATTACACCAGGTGCCAAACATCCTGACACCTACAACAACATTAAACCCTAAGACCTAAATCCTAAACCATGTTTCCCAACCTTTTCGAGGTCAGGGTACCCTTGACCTCACTCTTCATATCTCACTGTACCCCTGCCGCCACCCTCCACCTTCCCCTCCCATTGCCCCTGCTTGCCACACACCCCCACCTTCCCTTCCCAGGGTGAAGGGAAGCACTGGGGGTGATGGTGGCTGCTGACCTTGTGGTAGCCCCTGCCCCATGGGCCAGCTCCATGTCCTCGCTGGCGCCAGTGGGAGACACCACAAAATGAGGGGGGGGGGCGGTAGTGTTGCCGCGGTACCCCTGGGACATGCTCACAGCACCCCAGCGTACCACAGTACCCTGGTTGGGAATGGCTGTCCTAAACTATTACAACTAAGCCAACCCTCACAAAAGTTTGCTGCAATATAGCAGAGGGTACTGGAAGTAGTAGTAGTAGTAAAATTCTGCAACCCTCACAGGTCCTAGAAGTTCTAAAAAGTTCTAATCACCGGAGCTACAAACAGTGACGTGTTGTTGTTGTTGTTCTATTTTTGGAAGACAGAATCAATGTACAGTTTCCCTGGAATTTCCTTTTAAATACTTGGTGGTAAATAAGTAAGAGCGCTTAAAAGCTTTATGGCAGAGCGATGGCTTTCCTTTACCACAGTCAGCAGTAACAAGGCATGGATTTTTGGATTATGGATCGCTAAGGAGCAGCACTTTTAATCGTGCTGCAGGGAGAAGTGTGGGGTCGAACGGCCGAGGCAGCCTTTTAACTGGATCTCTGTCCTGCAACCACCAGTGGGAACTCTAGAGGCCTTTGAGGCCGTGCTTCCGAATAGCCAGAGAGTTCCGATGAAAGGGGCTCATTTGGATGTCTTGACAGAGACGGCATAAAAACCAGGTCGATAAACCTGACACTAATCTTGCCCAAATTCAAGACGGAGGAAAAGAGCGAGAAATGCTGGCAGTCTCCTGGTGTTGTGGAATCTGAGAATTGTTTTGGACGCCGACAAACAGAATATTTGTTCAGAATCAGGTGCCATATTTTTGCCCTTGTGTTCGAAGGAGCGTGGTGCTGATCGTGTGCCCAGACGCACGGCAGATTTCACCTTTTATCTGCAGCCAATAAATATTTATTTAGTACCACCAGATTGCTCATGGTGCCATCTGTCCGTTTTGCTGCAGCTCTTCCCGTTGCAGTCTTGCCTCTCTAAATTCTGCCGAGCCGTTAACGACAAGCGGGGCTGAAGGTTGTGCCGCACCAAAACAAATGCTGCTATTCAGCTCATTGCTGCCCCAAGGCACGCTGGGGGTGGGTGGGTGGTGGGTGGTGGTGTCCCGCTCTGCTCTGAATGAATGAGAGGAAGGGGTGGTGGTGGTTCCGGGCCAGAATTTGCACTCAAGACTTCAGAGGTCCCTCCGTTCCAGAAATGTTGCAAGACCTCCTCTGAGGTACCTTCCAATTCTCCGATTTCTCTTGTTCCTTCCATAGAAGCGACCCCTTGCTAGATTGAGGCCCGTTTGGAACCCCTTGCTTGACTCAGGGCTGAACGTAAGAGGTGGGGTTTGGAGCTGGCCACCGTTCCCAGGAATGGGAAGTAAAAAGGGGGCCGGAAGTGCAGAGGGAGGGCGGAAGTGCAGAGGGAGGGCGGAAGTGCAGAGGGAGGGCGGAAGTGCAGAGGGAGGGTGGAAGTGCAAACGAGGGCGGAAGTGCAGAGGGAGGGCGGAAGTGCAGAGGGAAGGCGGAAGTGCAGAGGGAGGGCGGAAGTGCAGAGGGAGGGCGGAAGTGCAGAGAGAGGGTGGAAGTGCAAACGAGGGCGGAAGTGCAGAGGGAGGGCGGAAGTGCAGAGGGAGGGCGGAAGGGTTGCTTCCGGGGCCATTATTCCCCCCAAGTGGTGCACTAAGAGGGTGCCTCTCTCCACAGCTATGGAGTGTCTCATCTCCTGCTTGAGAGAGCCTCTCTGCCCCTCCATTGGTCCTGCTGGGTGCTGTCAGCCTGTGGCACTACACTGTCATGCTGGCCCTATACCTGGATGAGCCTGCACAAGGAGAGGGTCGCTGGCCCTGTCAGCCTCCCAGGGAAGCGTGGGGACCGTGGGGCGAAGAAGAGCCCCCATAGGCCACCTGGAGAGAAAGAGAGAGGACGGAGTTACCCCTCCTTGCTTTCTGATCCAGCAGGGTTCCTATGCTTTCTGTGTATGCAAGCAGCTTCCCATCGCGCACAGTGTGGGGTGTGTACCCAGCTGTGGCTGCGGCGGCCTCTCTTGCTCATTCATCCCAGCCTTTGGGGTTGCAATTCATGCCGAGCGTTTTGGATTCGCACCGTGGCCCGCAGAATGGAAAGCGCTCACTCGTCTTCTCTCATCCTCCAGCCAACAGATAAACGCCAGGCCATGGTGAGGCGGGAGTCTGTCATTAACCTGGAAAACTTCAGGAAGCAGTACGCCAGAAGGCGGTGGAAGGTACTATCTGTGGGGCATGAGAACGAAGGCTATGCTGGCCACGTGCGGGGCTGGTTGCCTGTGGGTCAGGGAGAGGGCAAGCCTTTTGCTGGGGCTGTAAGGGTTAAAGGTGTGGAGGGGGGAATATGTAATGTGCAAACTTGACTTTGGGGTGTTGAAGGTTTCTGGGCTGTGCGGCCATGTTCCAGTAGCATTTTCTCCAGCCGTTTCGCCTGCATCTGTGGCTGGCATCTTGGAGATGTAACTGAAGATGTAAGAGACGGATGTAATTCTTTTCTCATGGGACAGAGGTGTCAGGAGAAGCCTAGTTTCCTACAAAGTGTGTGAAGCCATAAAGTAAAGATCAAGGAAAGAATACCCAGACGGCAGTGGTTACATATATCTCACCGCAGCAGTGGTTTGTTATTTCAATCGGTTACATAGAATTAGGAATGCCTCTTAATCACCCAGATCGCATCCCCCTGACAGTGGCTGTGTGTGACCAGGGGCCCTCTTTCTCCCCAGCTCGCTCAAAGCATCGTCACTCTGTGCAACCATTTATCTCGTTCGTTGATGAGGAAGGCCCACCTGGTGCAAGAGGAGAGCTTGGTACGTGTTGAAGCGGGAGGCACCCAGCGCCCTGGGAGATTACTGAAGTGTATGAAAACATATGGTTTACTGTAAACTTTCAATTATAACCTGATTATTTTGTTAAAATACACCACGTGGTTGTGGTGATAGCCTTTTGGATACTAATTGCAATTTTGCATTGTTGATGTAGTTGCTCTTGAGGAGGCAGAGGAAGAGAGCGCACGGAGGCAGAGTTCTGCCCATAGAATCATAGAGTTGGAAGATACCCCCAAAGGCCATCCAGTCCAACCCCCTGCGATGCAGGAACACACAATCAAAGCACTCCCGACATATGCTGATCCAGCCTTTGTTTAAAAACCTCCAAAGGAGGAGACTCCATCACTCTCTGAGGCAGTGAATTCCACTGTCGAACAGCCCTGACGGTCAGGAAGTTCTTCCTAATGTTTAGGTGGAATCTCTTTTCCTTCACCTTGATCCCATTATTCCGTGTCCTAGTCTCTGAGGCAGCAGAAAACAAGCTTGCTCCCTCTTCGACATGACATCCCTTCAAATATGATAACATGGTTATCATGCCACCCCTTAACCTTCGCTTCTCCAGACTAAACATCCCCAGCTCCCTAAGCCTCTCTTCGTAGGGCATGGACTCCAGACCCTTTACCATTTTGGTCGCTCTCTTCTGGACCCGCTCCAGCCAGTCAATATCCCTCCTGAACTGCGGTGCCCAGAACTGTACACAATATTCCAGGTGAGGTCTAACCAATGCAGAATAGAGAGGTACAATTACATCCCTCGATCTTGACACTATACTCCTATTGATACAACCCAGAATCGCATTGGCCTTCTTGGCCGCCGCATCACACTGCTGGCTCATATTTAGTTTATGGTCTACTAAGACTCCCAGCCTCACCCTCCTCTCTCTGTTTCAGCGCAATTGCGAAAGTGACCACGAGGAAGACCTGGCGACCAGACACCGCTTGAGAAGAAGCAGCAGCATCTCATAAAGCCAGAGCGGGATCCGTGAGGGCCGCTAAGCACGGCCAGGACTGCCCAACCTGGTGCCTGAGAGCCCAAAACGTCCACATAAAGTCAAAGAAGCCATCACAGGTTGGAAGTCCAAGCCAACGTCCGGGGGCCAAACACCAGCAGAGCCGTGGCACTTTCCCTCCTCGCTTGCACCAGACTTTCCATAAGGAGGAGCGCCTTCCGGACGGAGACCTTTCAGATCCCCAGGCAGAAAAGGGATTGCTGATTGCAGCCGCTGCCTCTGCCCCGTCCCTCCTCTTCCCTTCCGTCTGGAGTCCACGTTGGCAGTTGCGGAAACAGCGTTCCCTGTGGCTCTCTGCTTCTGGCCCTCGTGGAGTGGGTGGTGGGTGCCTGGTGGGGTGATAGCAGAACCCAGCCTGGCATTACCTGGGCAGGTATGAAGAGGATGGCTGCAGCCAGGTGAAAAGGAACAGTGCGATTTTCACCAACACGATCTGTATCTCTTTGGAAATGGGCTGCTCTGTCACATTAATTGTATTATAGAATGACAGGAAATGCTTTCTTCAGATATTTCTCTGTGATTCTCTCCTCCCCCCGATCTTTCTGTATGATGTATTTACCTTTTTACCTACTCAACATGACTGTCTGTTTTTACACCTGTGGACACTGTTCAGCTTTTACATTTGTATTTAAACAACATTAAAAGATGACAACGTGGTTTAGAAGGGGCTTAAATTTGGAACAGGGATGTTGTCGTGTGCACAAAAAAGGACAACAGGACCTTGGGGTGCCTCCCTTTCCATTTATCAGGTCTATTGACTGAGCAAGGCAAGTGAACACCGGTTAGTCCTCTTGCTGGTGTGTGTCGTCTCAGGAGTTGGAGCGTTGTGGGGTTTCCGAGCTGTATGGCCGTGTTCCAGTAGCATTTTCCCTGATGTTTCGCCTGCCATTGCTGGAAAAACTAGATTCCCATGACCCTATCACAAGGTGCACCAAAATCCCTGATTTGTAAGTGGTGGAGATAGCCTGAAAGCAAGCAAAAACCTGTTGGTGAAGCTGTTGTGTTTCAAATAAGAACATAAGAACATAAGAACAAGCCAGCTGGATCAGACCAGAGTCCACCTAGTCCAGCTCTCTGCTACTCACAGTGGCCCACCAGGTGCCTTTGGGAGCTCACAGGCAGGATGTGAAAGCAAGGGCCTTCTGCGGCTGTTGCTCCCGAGCACCTAGACTGTTAAGGCATTTGCAATCTCAGATCAAAGAGGATCAAGATTGGGAGCCATAAATCAACTTCATAAATCTGTCCCAGCCCCTTTTGAAGCTAGCTAATATCCTCCCAGGTGAGTGGCCATCACCACCTCCTGTGGCAGCATCTTCCAAACACCAATCACATGTTGCATGAAGAAGTGTTTTCTTTTATTAGTCCTAATTCTTCCTTCCCCTGCATTTCTTGGCCATTTGGAATGCCCCTGGTTCTAAATGTGTGAGAAAGAGCAGAAAAAAGAGGTTGCTCCTCCTTGTCAACATTTTCTACCCCATGCATAATTTTATAGACTTCAATGCTTCATATCCCCCCTCAGACGTCTCCTCTCCAAACTGTGCAAGAGTCCCCAAAGCGTAGCTTTCGCAGCTCCTCTCCTATCATAAGAAGAAAGGTGCTCCAGTCCCTCAATCATCCTTGTTGCCCTTCTCTGCACTTTTTCTATCTCTTCAATATCCTTTTTGAGATGTGGCGACCAGAACTGATCACAGCACTCCAAGTGCGGTGACACCACTGCTTTATATAAGGGCATGACAATATTTGCAGTTTTATTCTCAATTCCTTTCCTAATTATCCCCAGCATAGAGTTTGTGCAAGAGGCCAACTACCTCCATCTGTCAAGCAACCTGGGGGGGGGTGGAGGGGATGTACCACATGGGAAAGTTAGTTCTGCAGATCTCAAGAAAGCAAGGGAGTGCATTCAGATACACAAGAGACTTTCAGGGAGAGGGGAACTTGTGCATACGGTCGTACCAGACGCAGGACTCCTAGACCTGACTCTAACAGCGGAGCAATTTTAACATGCACAACAGCCAAGCGGATCAATTATACAGGAGATCGCTTTGCATTCTGCAGCAACTTTGGCCAAATCAATGTAATCTGCATTGCAAAGAGGATTAGCTCACTGCGGCGATGGGAACCGTTTGGATCAGTTCCAGGCTGTGTCACTCTGACTGCTTTGGATCTCTGAGCTGCGAGGAAGAGCAGACGGTTCGGGCTCTTGACAAAATGCTCCGTGAGGTGCAAAGTGCCCCGCCTTGCCTCCTCGAAAGCCGGCTTGTCATTTCCTTTGTTTTCTACCTGCTGCACTGAATCTGGGCTGCCATCTTAATCCAAGCACCGTCAAACTGTGCAGGGTGGGACTAGAAACAGGACGGCAGAGGCCGGCCAGATGCGAGGCAGCTGTGTTGCACGGGCAGAGCTGCGCCGGAGAACCTTGCGCTGTCCACGTGCGAGCTGAGCATTGTGTCCCGCCCGCAAGGCATTGTAAGGAGTTTTGGGGGAGCATCTCTCTGCTGTAACTCCCAAAGGAAAGCAAATGCTACAAGTAAAGGGAAGCAACTCATTCAAATATTCCTATTCCTGTCTCAAGAGGTGAGCCAGTGTTGAAAGCCAGGGGCTCTGAGGCACCCCTGTGGCTATCTCAGGCCATCCAGTATTTGAGATTGCTGGAGTGATCCATTCATGTCTAAGACGTAGGCTGAGAAATCAAGATTGGACTACGGGCAATCGACTGGCAGGGAGTAGCCGGGTTCCCCTGGGGTCCTGGACACCCCCATCAACAATGATTCTACACTTTGGCCTCCTGTCTATGAGTCATGATTGAGGTTGCAACCATAACCAACTTCCCAGGACCATCTAGGAGCCTCCTTCTTTAATTTGGAGAGGAGGCGTCTGAGGGGGGATATGATTGAAGTCTATAAAATTATGCTTGGGGTAGAAAATGTCGACAGAGAGAAATTTTTCTCTCTTTCTCACAACACTAGAACCAGGGAGCATCCATTGAAAATGCTGGGGGGAGAAATTAGGACTAATAAAAGGAAACACTTCTTCACAAAAGAACATGTGGATTGTCATTGGTGTTTTGGAAGATGCTGCCACAGGAGGTGGTGATGGCCACTCACCTGGATAGCTTTAAAAGGGGCTTGGACAGATTTATGGAGGAGAAGTCGATTTATGGGTACCAATCTTGATCCTCTTTGATCTGAGATTGCAAATGCCTTAGCAGACCAGGTGATCGGGAGCAACAGCCGCAGAAGGCCCTTGCTTTCACATCCTGCCTGTGAGCTACCAATGGCACCTGGTGGGCCACTGCGAGTAGCAGAGAGCTGGACTAGATGGACTCTGGTCTGATCCAGCTGGCTTGTTCTTATGTTCTTTCTTATGTTCTCTGGAGCCCTAGTTGGAAGTGATGGTAAGGGCCAGCAAGTACTTCCTGGTCTAGCCAACAATTAATAATGAGGTATGCCATTCAGGTAATTCAAGCTCAGGAGATTGTCACCTGTGCCTCACCTGGGGGTGGTGGAAAAGTGCTGCCAAGTTGGAGCTGACTTACAGTGACCCCCTCGTGGGCATTCAGAGGTGGTTTGCCACTGCTTATCTCGGTAGCTACTGTGGTCTTCCTTGCTGGACTCCCATCCGAGGGAGGGGCTCTATGGAAACTTCTCACCTTGTCCAGTCTGCATGCCGTGTTTTCTGCACAGCCCTATTTAAAACATCCCATACAGCTGTGAATTTTTTGTCTGAAGCAACACAGTGGGAGTGTTGTGCTGTGAAAATTCAAAATGTTGCAAAACAGCAAATATTCTCCGTCACGCCGGAAGCACTTGCCGCTCCAGGGACCATCCTAGCAGCAGGGTGTGGTGCACAAGCAGTGTGTGTGTGCCATGGTTTCCCCTTGGGCTTGCCCCAGAATCGTTCCTCCCATTGGGCAAAATGGGCAGTTGCCCTGGGCACCACCTTGTGGGGGGCGCAAAAACTGCAAGTTCGTTTGTGGGATTTTTAATATTTTCAGTGTTTTTCAGTTTTTGGCCTGCAGAGGGCACAGTTTTTAGGATAGCAGCACCAAAATTTCAGGGATTTTTCAGGAGACTGTCCAAATGATATCACCCAGGTTTGGTGAGGTTTGGTTTAGGGAGTCCAAAGTTATGGACTCCCAAAGAAAGTGCTCCCATCCCCCATTGTTTCCAATGGGAGCTAATAGGCGATGGTGGCTACACCTTTGAGGGTCCATAACTTTGGACCCCCTGAACCAAACTTCACCAAACCTGGGTGGTATCATCAGTAGGGTCTCATGAAGATACTCTGAAATTTTGGTGCTGCTATCTTAATAATTGCACCCCTGACAGCAGGCACCCCCTGACAGCAGGCATTTCCCCAGATTTTCCTTTTAAACCCACCCCCTTCCTGCCAATGCTTGTTTTCTTTCTTTCTCAGGGTTTGCCCAGGTACGCCACTGGCTTGCCCTCCCCGTGTGGCTGCAGCTGGACAGCTCCACCTCTCTCGCCACACATCTGGGTAGCCCAAGAAAACTGGGCTTGAGTGGCTGGATGCCCTGCCCTTTGAACACATGAAGCTGCCTTCTACAGACACAACCCCTTGGCCCATCAAAGTCAGTATTGGCTGCTCGGACTGGCAGCTGCTCTCCAGAGTCTCAGATAGGGGCCTTCCACCTCGCCTGCTGCCTGATCTTTTCAAACTGAGTTGCCAAGCAAGCGTCCTGCCACAGCCCACTCCCTTTCCCTCTCCCAGCCCCTCCCCGAAAATCCCCCTCCATCAGACACTGGCTGCGCACTTCTCTTCTTGTGCCTTCCCCGCCACCCGCCACACCTCAACAGACACCCTGCGAGGTGGGTGGGGCTGAGAGAGCTCCGAAGAGCTGTGACTAGCCCAAGGTCACCCAGCTGGCGTGTGTGGGAGTGCACAGGCCAATCTGGTTCCCCAGATAAGCCTCCACAGCTCACGCGGCAGAGCGGGGAATCAAGCCCGGTTCCTCCAGATTAGAGTGCACCTGCTCCCAACCACGACGCCACGCTGGCTCCGTTGCTTCCTAATGTATTTCCAGGTCCTCCTGTAACCCGCCCCGCCAGCTGGGCCGGCATCTCCCGGGCACGAGCATCCTACCCTGCACGGCCGGAGGGACCAGGTGCGCCCTTACCTGTGCGCCGGCGGGGCCATACCGGCGCCTTCCTGCAGGGGGCGCGCCGAGTCGCAGCGAGCGAGAGCGAGACGAGTCTGAGGCGCCCTCCCCGCCCGCCAGCAGCAGCAGCGGCAGCAGCGGCGACGTCTCGCGAGAGGTGGCGCGAAGTCCCGCGAGAACTGGCGGCCCGTCTCTTCTGCCCCCCGCGTCATGTTTCCTCTTTGACAAGCCGCCGCCGCCGCCGCCTCGGCCGCCGGAGAGGACGCGGGTCGCCCGGCCGGGAGTGGCCGCCACGGAGGAGCCCCTTCCCCCGCCGAGGACCCGGGTGAGGGAAGCCGGCCCGGCCCGCCCCCGCCTCACGGCAGCGCCTGAGGGGAGCGGGGAGGCCCAAGGGGGGGGGGCAAACGTTCACCGGGTGGGGGAGGGGGAGGCAGAGAGCGGCCACGCCCCTCTGGGCAGGAAGCCCCGCCCCTCTCTGGGAGTCATGCCCCTCCCCCTGCCACAATAGGGGGGGCTGTTCTCAAGGGGTGGGGTGGGGGCGCTGGGAAGGCCCCCCCCCGAAACAGTGGGCGGGGGAGCCTCGCCAGCCACGTGGGCGTGACAATGCAATTGTTGTGATTATTAATATTGCTTATTCTTGCCTTAACCTGTGCGTGGTCGCTGTGGTGGAGGCCGGCCACAGGGACGCAGCAGGGGAATGTGGACTTTTGGGGGGCGGGGGTGGGGCGGAAAGGGGGTCTCCTACAGGAGGGAAAGGAGGGGATATAAATCCAAATTCCTCCTCCTCCTCTTCTTCCTCCTCTTCTCCTCCTCCTCCTCCTTCTTCTTCTTCCTCCTCTCCGCCTCCTCCTCCTAGAACCAGGGGGAATACATTGAAAATGCTGGGGGGTAGGGGGGAGAATTAGGACTAATCAAAGGAAACACTTCTTCACGCAACGTGTGATTGGTGTTTGGAATATGCTGCCACAGGAGGTGGTGAAGGCCACTCACCTGGATAGCTTTAAAAGGGGCTTGGACAGATTGATGGAGGAGAAGTCGATCTATGGCAGTGATGGCGAACCTTTTTAAGACCGAGTGCCCAAATTGCAACCCAAACCCCACTTATTTATCGCAAAGTGCCAACTCGGTTTTAGTTTAGGAGAAAACTATTGGCTCCCTCTTCCTCCGCCCCACCCGCTCGAGCAGGGGCCAGCCTGCTCTAGCCTCCAGCAAGTCCCGCATGCACCTCTGTGCACCTCTCTAGCATCTCTGCCTCCTCTGCGCCCCCCTCCCCCCCAGGCAGCAGCCACCCAAAGCACAGGCACCAGGCCCGCCAGCCGAGTCCTCCCTGCTCACCACGGTGCACGCACAGAGGCCCCGGCCAGCCTAGATGTGTGTGTGGAAGGGTGATTTTCTGCCCCCCACATAACGAACTCTGTGTGCGCGTGCCTACAGAGAGGGCTCCGAGTGCCACCTCTGGCACCCGTGCCATAGGTTCGCCATCACTGATCTATGGCTACCAATCTTGATCCTCCTTGATCTGAGATTGCAAAGGCCTTAGCAGACCAGGTGCTCAGGAGCAGTAGCAGCCACAGAAGGCCATTGCTTTCACATCCTGCACGTGAGCTCCTAAAGGCACCTGGTGGGCCACTGCGAGTAGCAGAGAGCTGGACTAGATGGACTCTGGTCTGATCCAGCAGGCTAGTTCTTATGTGCTTATGTGCCCCTTCGTACTGCTGTCTGGAGCTGACGGAGGCCCACTGACCCCTGAGCCCGCTCCAGAGCCCACGAGGCCGTCGGAGCACCAATAAAGCAGCCGTCTGGGGGCCGCTGCAAAGTCTTGAGACCACGGTTTTTTTCCCCACATCAGCATAGCGATTAAGAGCAGGTGCACTCTAATCAGGAGGAACCGGGTTTGATTCCCTGCTCTGCCGCCTGAGTTATGGAGGCTTATCTGGGGAATTCAGATTAGCCTGTGCACTCCTGGCTGGGTGACCTTGGGCTAGTCACAGTTCTTCGGGGCTCTCTCAGCCCCACCCACCTCACAGGGTGTTTGTTGAAGGGGGGAGGAGACAGAAGGCACAAGAAGAGAAGTGCGCAATCTGACCCATCTCACAGGGTGCTTGTTGTGGCGGGTGGGGGGGGGGAGGAAAGGAGATTGTCAGCCCCTTTGAGTCTTCTTACAGGAGAGAAAGGGAGGGGGATATAAATCCATTCATTCATTCCACACAGGGGGTTTCATGCTGCCTTCTGCCCCTGCTCGAAGCAGGACTTGGAATTTCTGCCTCACCATAACCGTGACTCCCTGAACAAAATCTGGCCTTTGCCGTATCTTTTTCAAACTAAAGGTGACAGGAGATTTGAGGATTCGTTTGTCATTTCCCAAGCTGTCTTTTGTTCTGGAACGCTCCGTTTGGGTCCTGGTGCCTGCCTGGTTCTGTCCCCAAGGCACTGGGGATCCCAACAGAGCATTCTGGGGCAAAGATGGTCCAAGACATGGCAGGTGAATCCTTAAAACTCCTGTCACTTTTATGTTGAAGAGTTTTGGATTCATACCCCACCTTTCTCTCCTGTAAGGAGACTCAAGGTGGCTTACAAGCTCCCTTCCTCTCCCCACGACAGTCACCTTGTGAGGCAGGTGGGGCTGAGAGAGTTCAGAGAGGACTGTGACTAGCCCAAAGGTTTAGCCATTGCGGGCATTAGTGGTATCTGTTTTTCTGGATGAGATTTCTATTTTTGGTATGATTTGTATTTCGTGGCTCTTTGGCTCCCTGGCTTGTGCTGGCAAAATTAGGTAATGGTCCTTGTATTTTCTTTGATGCAATCTGAATTGAGCTTAATTGCATTTCACACGTGTGTTTCACGGTTCCTGGACTCTGTGGCTTATCCCACCCCCACCCCCATTTCCTCCGATCCTTCATGCTGTTCAATCTTTATGTACAGCTCTTAGGCCAAATCATTTGTAGTTTGGGGGCTTTTCAAGTGTAGATCAAGTCAAGAGGGCTTTTCTGTGCAGATCAGCGATGGCGAACCTTTTCAAGACCGAGTGCCCAAATTGCAACCCAAAACCCACTTATTTATCGCAAAGTGCCAACATGGCAATTTAAACTGAATACTAAGGTTTTAGTTTAGAAAAACGGTTGGCTCCGAGGAGTGCATTACTCGGGAGGAAGCTTGGTGGTAGTCGATGGCTTTGCTTTGAAGCAACCGTGCGACTCTTCCAACGGGTGAATGACAACCCTAGGAGGGTTTACTCAGAAGCAAGCCCCATTGCCAGCAACCGAGCTTACTCCCAGGTAAGGATTGCGCTTTAGCTCTTCGCATGAAAATCAGTGGGGTTTAACAGCGCTTAACTGGGTTACCTACACTGCTTCCCCAAAACTAGGTCTTAGGTTTAATGCTAATAATCGAGCCCGGCGGCCCAGGCCAGCCTAGATGGCGGGGGGGGGGGGCACTCTGTATACATGTGCCCACAGAGAGGGCTCTGAGTGCCACCTCTGGCACCCGTGCCATAGGTTCGCCATCACTGGTGTAGATAGTAAGGCAGCACGGTACAGTGTGATTCGCAGAGTTGCTTGGATAACTTATTAGAGACTGTGCTTGGTTTCTGTGCGTTACATCCTGCTGTGTGACAGCCTTCTGTGCTGGGTTGAGAGTTCAGAGACTGCAGGAATTGGGGGGGGGGTTGTTGCATCCTTTCCTTGCTGTATCCATGGCATAAGCCTTACCTGTCCACCAGTCGCCCTGTGGTTGCACCTGTTTCAAGGTAAGAGCCACCCATCAATCACAAGCCTTACTGGGCAACTGCCTCGTTTACTTACCTAAAACCTTGGGGCACAGTGCCCAGAACATCCCCAAGGGACATGTGAAAGAAGTCACATGTGGCTCCTGGGCCACTGCATGGACATCCCTGGTCACTGGTGGATGTGCATGTGACCATTTCATGCAGGGTACATGCACTAGGCACACTTCAGCTGGCCCCCTCTCTGAGGACAATTCTGGGTTTTCTAGTACATTTTACTCCAAAGAACCAACACCCTGTTACATCTGCTGACTGAATGAAGGCTGTGAAACTATTCCAAAAGGTAGAATTGAGCTTTGAAGAGTGTGTGTGTGTGTGTGTGTGTGTGTGTGGTGGGGGGAGATCTCTGCCCCCCCCCCCCGACATGAGAAATGGGGTGTTACCTGCCTGGCTCCACTTCTGTGCAATGTGGGAGGGTATGCAATGGTGCCTAGTACTTTATAGAGTTTTGTAAGCAAAGGAAAATGTGTGTGTGGCTTGGGGCTGGGGGTGACAGGACTGCATGGGAGGAAGTCACCTGGCACTGGGGAGGAGATGTTCTGTGCATGCTCCTTGGAAAGAAGTATGTGGCAAAACCGTGATTGTTCTGTTCTGCTGGCGAAGGGGCTGCCTGTCCCGGAGGCTGGCAGGCACTTTATCTGATCACTTGGGACTGTGAGCGTTTGCTGCCTCGGCTGCCCTCATATGATCAGGGAACAGATTGTCTGAATCACTGATCTCAGGCGAGATCTGCTGTTCGGTGCACAACCACAACGCTTCCAAGCGTCAGCGGAGCGGTGGCATCTTGGACTGGGATTTGGGCTTGTGCGGCGGAATCCAGGTGGCCCACAGTGGCTATCTAGCCATTTTGTGTACAGGCTTCATGTATGTCATTTCTCACACCGAACCTGGTTTTGCACTGTTTGATCTGAAGTACTCTTCACCATGAGTGTACAGGTATATTGGAGCGTCACCTGTAAACTGTAATGAAAGGATAGGGAGAGATTCATTCTTAAGGTGCTCTTTGGATGTTCTGCCAATTGTCTCTGATTTGCAGGCAGTCCTGACATGGTTGTTTGTACAATCCAGCCCTGTAAGTTTTGATGACGTCCCCCGGCAGCCGTTGCCCAACCATTCTCAGTTAGCAGATACATCCATTTTAATTTCTTCCGCTAAATATTGTCTCCCAAGATGGTACAGAGAAGCCACTGTAAATGTAAATGAAAATTCAGAAAAGGGGAGGGGATTCTGAGTTAGGTCTTGGGCCAGGCATGACTGGGTGGGGTGATGGGGGGGGAGAATACTTTTCTGCCCTCTCCCCTGGTGTCAGTGTGGCAGGTGGTTGCCGGGTGCAGAGAGGTGGTGTTCCAGCTGGGTTCAAACCCGAGCAGGAAGGAGCAATGCCAGACTTCTTCTTCTGGCCTTAGTGATGGCAGTTGCTGACTGGCAGAAGGAGACTCTCCAAGGGAGCTGCAACCAGGCACGGCGGAGGCGTGGCGCAGCTAGATGGGCATAATAGAGGACAAGATCAGAAAAGGCAAGCCGGTGGCTCTTGCAATTTGCTCCCTTTCTATGGAGTGTCACAGCTTTGATGAATTCACCTATTTTCAGTTTTCTTTATTTTTTAACGGGGCAGCCCCTGCATATTTGCTCTTGTCAGTTTCTGTGTTCAACACATTTATGTCTTGGACCGTTTTGTTCATCCAGCCAGGATGTCCAAGTCCTTTTGGAGTTGGAGAATCTTGCAGCTGAGGTGTTCTGTCTGTCTTATGTGCTCCTGTTATTGTCCACTGTCAACATGGTCAAGCTGTAGTAGCCCCGGCTGCTTTGAAAACAAGAGTATGCCTGAGTGTATCATGTAGTAGCTTCCAGGTCCCCGCAGGGGTCAGTCATAAGGGAATAGGCTAGGGACGCTGAGGAGGTTTCATCCATGAGAGCGCCGGGGCAACAGGAAGCGCTGACTTCGTGATCCCGACACAATTTCCCAAAGCGCTGGTCTCTGGTAACCTTTTAATTAGGTTTACCGCGGGCGCAAAGGGAGGCGGGGAGATGAGCTGGAGACCGAGACCTGGAGATCACCAGATGCATGATCTCACCCGGGCTGGTCACGCGGGCGGAGAGGAGCTGCTGCTCAGCCGCCTCCAATCCCCACCTGGGGCAAGACCGCTGTCCCCAGCCCGTGACCGAGCCAGACAGTTCATGACCCGCATCTTGTGGGGGATGAGGAGTAGGTGCGGTGCGACCAGCAAGGTCAGAGTCCGTTGGCGCCCAACGTTTACCACGGGTGCCGTTGGTCGCGCATTACTACATCTCTCCTTTTACATTTTAGAAAAAGGGGACCGCCTATGGGCTTATTTAAAGGGACGCTTTGTCTCCTCCACTGCCTGGTCGTTGACCAAGCTGCTTGTGTGTAACATTAGAACTTCATTATGGGTAAGGGAAACAGGGCTTCTTGCACACACGCAGGCAATATTAGACACACATTGAACGTAAACAAGATCCGGGATAACGGCAATACAATTAAACCAATGGTGAGCTGTACAATAGCATCTCAACCATTCCGCAGCCAGCTCCAGAGGTAATGATCTCACCAGGCAAAACATCATACCTCAGATTAGATACAACTTTGCAGCTCAATGCATTTCATATATATGGTAGAATCAATTGGGAATTATCAGGAAAGATTAAAACAACACATATTATGTAACATTCTCAACCTTGGTGATGTAATAAATATTAAGTGATCATTAGCGTAACGATTGTCTAGGGTCAGCTTTGATCGAAAGTCTCTGCTGCTCGGAGGCCAGGAGCCCAGAGCAATGGGAGGTAGAATTGATGGGCTTCAAGAAGGGCACAGCCAGCCAATAGTCTTGGTGTGTTAAGCAGGAAACAAGTCCTGGGCTCTGCTGCTGGTTATGAGGGAGACACAGGTTCACTGAGAGGGCGGCACTGCTTGTTTCGGCGAGGATCGGAAGGCAGAGCTGAGCTGGGCGCAAGGCGTCCGGCCCCGGGTGGAGAGCCTGCGGCAGAGAGTCCCGCAGACAGACAGGCGGAAATGCAGCACAACAAATAACATAACTTCTCAAAAAATTAGGGCATGCAAATTTAAACAATAAAACATGGCTAAACGATGCGATAGGCTGGATGATGTATGGAAGGAAGGCAACCCGCTGCGGGTTGCAGAATTGTCCAAATGCATGGCTCTTGCTGTTTGACTACCAAAGCTACAGAGCTGGCGGAGTCCATGGATTTCTCAAGAGCGTAGGGAGAGCTAATTGGATCTTTTAGCATTGTCCAGTGGATTCTCAATGGCAAGGTTGTGAGAGAAGGCGCGGTTCCAATATTCAAGCGGGCTGGAGAACAGCTGAGAGTTCCAAGGGTTAATCTATCAGGAATGTCCCTGGCTGCAACTCAAGCTTCCAGCCAGGGGCTGCAGAGAGAGGAGAGAGAATAGCCGGACAGGGATGAGGAGCAGCAACACGCTGCATCAACCTCTGAGCACAGCGCTGGCCCAGGGCTGCCGCTCTAGGGGGGGGCACCAGGGCTGTGATCCCTGTGGAAGAATGGGTGTGTGCTGGCTCCAGAGAGATCCCCTCCCATCTCGCCCAGGCTGGGGAAGTAAATCGGCCCCTCTCTATTGTGGGCGGTATGGGTCGGATCCAGGGGAGGCCCCGCCCATCTCCTCGGATGGGCTGGTCTGGTACGGCTAGCTGGACCCCAGGTTGAAGAGTAGGTAAAGACAAGCAACGCTTTTCCTAGGGGGGTTTTGGCGCGGCTGGCTGAGTTAGTCCCATAGATGACAATGAAGGCTCGAGCCCTGAGTGGGGGGCGTGGGCAATTTTATAGAGAATAGAGAAGAGCACTTTGGATAAGGACATCTGCTGGATGAGAGGATGAGACCTTGGATTGGGTCAATAGGGGAACCACTCTTCGTTTCTATTTTGCCAAGCTTCATAGGGCGCGCTATCTATTCCGACAAATCCATCACTTCGGTAACATTATCATGCTAAGAGATACAAGGCAGGAATCGCCCGAAGGCTTAGGAGAAGGGAGAGGTCATATCCAAGGTCGGATGTTTGTTTTGTAAAATCCATCCCAATCACCGGGCTCTAAGGTGCGGGTTTTTTGCAAAGCAACTTGAACAATTCACAATTATAGTCATATCGTAATATAGCATCTATAGGGAAAGATACAGAGAAGATGCAAACCAGGCAAAACAGTTCTGGCTTGAGGTTTCGATCATTAGAGCAAATTGAGAGGGGTTTGGCAAAACCCTTTACCCATCCTAGGATCTAGAGGGGTGCGTCAGCCCATTGCAGGGAGGGTGTGCAGAAAGGGAAGGTGCAGGGGAAGGTTTAAGTCAGTTTCACCTCCCGCAGGACTTTGGTCGGTTTGATTTCGGCTTCACCCTTCAAGATAGGTGTGGCTGAGACCCCCCCTGGCACCTCGTGACTAGCCAGGGAGCCAGCAGAGAATGTGGGAGCATGAAAATGATTTTGGCTTCATATGTAAATCCCGCGCCACCAAATGTGGCAGTGTAGTTGTATGGACTAAGGAAAAGGTTCTCGGCGAGAGGTTTGAAGAAAGTTTGAAGGTTTAAACTAAGATGGAGGGCGGTTTGAAGCAGGTCCATCGGTAGAGCACGCGACGAAGCTGTGTCCCGCTTACATGGATGTTGTAATGATGTAAGCCTCGCATTAAGGCGGCAATACAATCAGAAGGAGAAAACTCACTAGAAGCACACAAGAGCATAGCTTAGAAGCAATGTGGAAAAATCCCTCCTATGAGGGGAAAAACTTAGTCTCTCAGCAAGATTACGCTACACATACATAGGCATACAGAGCACATATGTGCTAACGAGGAGGATTGCAACCTTACTTGAGATTTTGCTCTCTGAGGTGCTGGACGATTTTGCTGCCACTGGGAGCTTTGAGCTTTGTGGGCTTTGCACACAGGCTCACAGAGGCTATGAGATCTGCATATTTGAAGTCCCACAGCCGAGAGTCAGCTTCTTCTTCACGGCGATCCTTTGGCTTACGCTTACTAGAAAGCAGCATCTTCCCTTCCATGCCCTACTATCCTGTAGATTGGCTATGGGGCATTCTGAGGAGGGCTCCAAACGGTAGTCCCTTCCATTTCGCTGCAATTCAGTGACCGTGGACCTGGCAGAGATTTTGAAATGCGTACATTCTGGCACCGATGGAGGCATGGGTGACTCTTGGCGCAGAAGGGGCTATCAAAGCAGGAAGCAGACGAGGGGGGGGGGCAGCTGCGACCAGCCCAATGGTCTCCAGTGGGATGGGATCACTATACTGAGCTGTGCAGCCAAGATCTCATGGGGGAGTCTGGGTTTGAGGTGTGCGATCTTGGTTCCGGCTGGGAGATGCCCCGGCTGCAGCCTCCCAGCGGCATTGGGAGCGCCTCGGCTCCAGATCCTGGGGGTCTTCGCCACCGGGAGAGACCCCTCCTCGGCTGGCTGTAGGCCCCGCCGGCAGCCCACACCTCCTCGAAATGTCCTGTTGGCTTCACGCACTGGTGACACTCGGCTCAGCTGTCCTCGCGGCAGCCGAGAGGGCGGGCGGCTAGAAGGCCGGGGTTTGATACAAAAGACCGATATCCCGGCAAGCTTTGAGCATGTCGCTGCCCAGTTCCTTCCAGGCCTGCACGCCAGGTATTCCAGCGGAGGCTTCTCCTGCAGGCGAGCCCTCGGCCTGGCCTCCTCTCGTCAACTCCGTTCTTGAGGGCCTCCCCGAGCCTGCCCAACCCAGCATAGGGCCTTTGAGGCTTCTGGCCGGGTGTGTTGAAAAACCTGGCTGTCCGCATTGGGGACTTTCAAAACGCCTTTGTAGGCTTTATTCAGAGGCTTAACGTAAGGGTGGCCACCGCAGACGCGACCAGATTGTTGGGGTTGCATTGAAGGCATCGGGCCGCAGTTGAGCTGTTGCGTAGGCGCCGGAGGCGGCTGGCCCTGTTGCTAATGGCGAACTTCCCCAGAGATCGCCAAATTGTGCAGGGCTCAGGAGTACGCGGGAAGGTGGTCTTCCAGTCAGTCCGGAACCATTAAGCATTCCCACCAGCGCCGCCTCTCACATAGGCTGGTGACTCTACGCCCGCATCAGCTTATGGAGCTCAGTGAGATGTTGTAGCTTAAGGGCGATACCGACAACCCGGCCAATGACGCCAATTCCCCTGCAGGCCCAGTGACGTCACCGCAAGAATCTCGGCATCGCCTTCCGCCACAGGGTTTCTTCTGCAGATCGCGGGCTAATAATGCTCTGGCGAGTTGAAACCCGCCATTACGCGGCGCTCGACGGAGGTGCAGTGGCTTCAGAAACGAAGGCGAGCAGGGGCGGCCAAGGGAGAGTTTGAATGGGTGAAGGAGCAAGGGGGGGTGCAGAAGGAGGACAGCGCCCACCAGTGATAGAGAAAATCGGGTTGAAATTGAAGAAAGATCGAAGGAGGGCTGCCTACAAAGGGGAGCCATAGTTCAGAGAGGCTGTGGGATGGCGACAAAACATTGTCTCCACGCCAGTAGTAGCCACATCGGCGCTACAGGCTCTGTGCCAAGAGTGCTACTCAGATGTTTTCCCAGGTAGTCCCAAGATTCAATGTCCTCTCTGGGTGCAACGACACTGGAGCTCTAATCTCTCAAACTACCTATGAGTTCTCTCTTGCCTGGGACTCCTGCCGCGATTTCGCTTAACGCTAGTTCACAACGTGCTTGTCATAAGGCCCTTGCTGTGCCTCCTATACTCACCAAAGGCCCGCCGAATGAGAGTGTCCTGTGGACGCAGCCTCTGGATGCTTACCCAGAGACAAGCAGGTCAAACTGTGTCCCTGGATGCCGCATCCAGCGGGACTTCGGTATCGCTGCCCTCCCCAGGCTTAATGAGCAGGGGTGGAGGTTCTGGTGTGATTCCCCTGTTCTCGCACTGCTTGTAGTGTCAACTCTCGGCAGGGTCGCTGCGAATAGGCTAGACGGGAGGAGGTCTCATCTGCTGAGAGCGCCAGCAACAGCGCTGGGATCTCAAAGGATCCTGACAACTCTCCTCTGTGCTGGTCTCTGGCACCTTTTATTAGGGTTTCATCGTATGCAACAGGTGGGTGGGAGATGAGCTGGGAGACCTGGGAGACCCGAGACTAACATGCATGACTTCACCTGGCTACCGCGGCGCGGTGAGTGAGCCGGTTGCCTGAGTCCTCACCTGGGGCACCCTGTCCCTGCTTCCCCTCACGTGACCGAGCCGCTGCAGAGACAGTTCATGACCCGCGTGACTCCAGGGGGATGAGGAGTGGGGTGCGGGTGGCACCAGCAGCACAGAGGGTCCGCTACGCCCCAACGTTCTACCACGGTGCTGCTGGGTCAGCAGTGCATTACTACAGTGGCCATTGCTTATTCGCGTACTGAAATTTTCTCTCCTTCGCTATTCTGTTGTTCCGTAGCCTTTTTGTAACACCTTAAAAAAATCAGTTCTATAAATCCCAATACTGGAAGGTAATTTAAAATATTAGGCTGCTGGCATGTTAGAAAGCGGCATTAAAACTTTAATCACCGACTTTGTTCCTTCCTACATGAGCTCTATAGTTACCAGATAACGGAGGTCTGGATTTTTTCCCTACGACCTTAGGTAGGATTCTCCGCACCATAAATTGCATAGTTTTAGTGGCATATTTGATTAGTTCCGTTGTCCAGTTCAAGGGAATAATATGCTTGCACTGTGGGAGGAGCTTATAAAATGACTATTTAAAAACGTTAATCCTTGTGGGTGAAGTTGGATCACAGTTTTCCCCTTGTTGATGGTGAATGGCTGAATAAATCCGTGGCATTTTTCACGCCCAGAACCTGACTTAAACATCAGTCTGCACTGTGGGGACTAACTTTTACCTTATATAGTAACACCAACAAAAATTTATTCTCACTCCCCAAAGTGTAAGTATAGTTTGTAGTGCCCAAGTGTAATCTATCTCTGGTTGTTACTGTCTTCCCCTGAAGAGGAGAGGAACTCCGGAGACTTTAAAGAAAAAAAAATTATGATATTGCCTTAAGTATGTTGGGAGTGCAGTCTTCCACTGAAGAGGAAAGGAACTCCGGAGACTTTAAAGGAAAAAAATAATTATGATATTGCCTTAAGTATGTTGGGAGTGCTTTGGTTGTGTTGGATGGCCCTTGTGGTCTCTTCCAACTCTATGATTCTGTGCATCTTGGACAGTCTTAATAAAAGGCAGAATTGAAATGAAGAAAATTAATAATGGTGTTTGTACTGTAAAACCCGGATTATTTGGAGATAAAGCCTCTTTGGCTAAATTTACCACACTTTGGCTTTTGTAATTTCTTGCTGTTTAGCCAATGAAACCCGTGGATCTTCATGCGTTGGGGAGATTTTTCTGTCATTTCCCTACTTCTTTTGGGAATAGAAACAAGCTGCAGCATTCCTGGTGTGATGTAACTCCTGAGTTTGGGGGTTTTCATGCCAGTTGGAGACCACTGCCATTTAACCCTTTGGATCACGACATGATGATGTTTTCAGCTGGCATGTAGTTTTCAAACTGTAAACAAAGCAGACCCCTGCCGGGCGCCCGGGCCCCAGACACCTCTGCTTCAGCATGGTAACAATGGCCCCTTCCGCACATGCAAAATAATGCGTTTTCAAACCACTTTCACAACTGTTTGCAAGTGGATTTTGCCATTCCGCACAGCTTCAAAGAGCACTTGAAAGCAGTTTGAAAGTGCATTATTCTGCATGTGCGGAATGAGCCAAAGAGAAGAACCCAAAAGACAAGGAACCACTTCCCACCTGGGAGGATGGCAGCTGGCCAGATGGGAGGGGGGAGATGGGCTGGCACCAGGGTGATAGCCGGGGCATTAAGGGCTCGGTTCCCCTTCCCAGATTGAGGGAAGGGAGCCATCCTGACAGGTATTTCCTCTTCCACAGTGGGTCCAGAATAACATGTAATACTATTCCAGTTTGAACCTAAATGTTGGTAGTTTGCTGTGGCTCTTCCAATACTTTTCCAAATGGTTTTTCTCTTTCTGTGCAGGAAAAAAAAGGGGGTTCGTTCTTTTCTAAAGTGCTGGATGCTTGCTTTTTAGGGGTCCGCTCTGGCCAGAATGCTGGTGTTGGTTATCCGGTAACATCCGTGTGACCATTTAGCTTTTCTGTTTTGTGAGGTTGCTGGAAGCTGCTGCCTGCCTGCGTGACCACTGAGTGCTTTGTGTTCAGCCACGGCAGTTCTTCCGGGATGTTGCTTTCAAATGTCCCTTCTCTCCTGCCTGCCCTGTGCCTCAACTTGCATCGTCTACTCTTCTAGAGTAAGCTGGAAGAGCTGCCTGAGAGAAGGCCTTTGCTACGGGAGCTTCTCCGTTAAGGTGTTTTCCTCTGTCTAAATGACTGCAAGTATCAGGCGAAAACATACTTGTTCACCTCCTGGGCGTTTGGATGGTTCATGAGTTGTCTGGTGGTGTTGATCTCCCCTTCTGCTTCTTGTCTCTTTCTGGATGAAAACACTTTACTTGCTTCTGGTATTTTATTGTTCTTTTATTTATTATCCACCCTGATGATACTGTTGGGTTTTATGTCTAATCTGGAGGAACCGGGTTTGATCCCCTGCTCTACCGCCTGAGCTGTGGAGGCTTATCTGGGGAATTCAGATTAGCCTGTGCACTCCCACACATGCCAGCTGGGTGACCTTGGGCTAGTCACAGCTCTTTGGAGCTCTCTCAGCCCCACCTACCTCACAGGGAGTTTGTTGTGGGGAGAGGAAGGGAAAGGAAATTGTAAGCCCCTATGAGTCTCCTACAGGAGAGAAAGGGGGGATATAAATCCAAAACTCCTCCTCCTCCTCCTCCTCCTCCTCCTCCCTTCTTCTTCTTCTTCTTCTTCTTCTTCTTCTTCTTCTTCTTCTTCTTCTTCTTCTTCTTCTTCTTCTTCTTCTTCTTCTTCTTCTTCTTCTTCTTCTTCGAGCATGATAGTGGAGGGGCAGCGTAGAAATCCCCCAAAGCAGATCATAACTGCTTGTTGCTTGTTATCCGGTCACTTGAGTCGTCGCAACTAAACGTACGACCTGCCTCCTTAAAAAGCAAGTAAGCGATGTTGCAATTATGGAACACAAAACAGGTTGGTGGGTAGAAGATGCATGCATAAACAGCCTGTCGTGGTCTTCCTCTGAAATCCCCCCTGTTTAGGGTTTTTCGCTTAAGCCTAGGAGCTCTTTGGGTTGTGAAGGAAGGCAAAGAAGCTTGCATCGTTGAACTCCAAAGCTCAACCCCACAGGAAAGCTGCCTGAGTTTTGGGAGCTGGGCAGTCGTAGGATCTCTCTTCCACGACTGCTTCCAGTGGTTGATCCAGTGCCCTCAAGCCAGTTGGAAAGTCTCCAGGCAACTCCAGCAAGAGTATTCCTTTCTGGAACATTGCAGATGATATACAGTAATATTTGAAAGAGTCTACGGTGCCCACGTGTGTTTTGCTTGAGGCTCAATCTGTTGCCTGCGCTCAACGGTTTGACATTTTTGCCTGCACTTTGTGCTGATTATGCAAATGAGCATTATATAAATTTACAAGTCATCTGAAAAGCCGTCCGCGCAAGGCTTTGTGGAAGTTGAAGATCACAGGGTCTTATTCGCTGAACTTCCTCAGACACGAAGACGCTTTACCTTATCTCTGTTCGTGGCATTTGGGTGAAAATGTCAAGAGGCCAGAAATGCTTTGGGAAGGCTTGTTTTCATATTTGTCAGAGGGGAGTTCCAGTTGCAGAGATCTGAAAGGTCCCAAGTTAGATCTCTAGCCCTTAATAAAGGGCTATGAGGGATCTCCGCCTATCACCCTGAAGGCTGCTGCAGGCCCAAACAGACTTTGGGTCAGACTTGGTGTATTACTTTGTAGATGCCCAAGCAAGAATAGCCTTTCTTCCGCCAGAATAGTTAAACCTTGCCCCTGTTGAAGCCCTCTGAGCACATTTGGCACATTCATCCCTACTGATGTGTATCTTGGCTTGCTATATGCTGGACTGCCGGCTGTTCATTTCATATTTATTTAACAGGGTTTTTTTTTAATCCTTCCCCGTCACTCAACGGTTCAGGAGGGCTTCAACGGTTCAGGAGCAGCAGTGGCGAAGGAGGTTAAGAGCTGGTGTATCTAATCTGGAGGAATCGGGTTTGATTCCCAGCTCTGCCGCCTGAGCTGTGGAGGCTTCTCTGGGGAATTCAGATTAGCCTGTGCACTCCCACACACGCCAGCTGGGTGACCTTGGGCTAGTCACAGCACCTCGGAGCTCTCTCAGCCCCACCTACCTCACAGGGTATTTGTTGTGAGGGGGGAAGGGCAAGGAGATTGTAAGCCCCTTTGAGTCTCCTGCAGGAGAGAAAGGGGGGATATAAATCCAAACTACTCCTCCTCCTCCTCCTCCTCCTCCTCCTCCTCCTCCTCCTCCTCCTCCTCCTCCTTCTTCTTCTTCTTCTTCTTCTTCTTCTTCTTCTTCTTCTTCTTCTTCTTCTTCTTCTTCTTCTTCTTTCTTCTTCTTCTTCTTCTTCTTCTTCTTCTTCTTCTTCTTCTTCTTCTTCTTCTTCTTCTTCTTCTTCTTCTTCTTCTTCTTCTTCTTCTTCTTCTGTGGTTCTTCCTCATATTGTCTCTTCACAGTACTTTAGGCTGAGAATTAGAGTCTCTGGGTCCTGGTAGAAATCTCTCCCTGGTCCCAGTGAGGCGTTTAACTTGCCTCTTTTGGCTTTTCATCCACCACAAAGTATTTGTGCGTGTCATCGAAGCACCTTGCTTTTGAAAGATTGTGAGTAAGCGATGCGCCACACGTTTCTAGAAATAGATGAGGCAGAAAAGACCTTCTGAAAGCTTATTATGCTAAACAAAGACCAGAACGACATGAGTCATTTTTTTTTGTTTCTGACAACAGCTGAGAAATTGACATGTTTTAGTGCCGCTTGCTTTTTAATTTATGTCGCAGTCCTAAAAACCTAACGTGTGCTGGATTTTCTATGAAAATCTCTCCGACGAATGCATTTTCCAACCTTCTAGAGAGGCGGCAGACCTCTTTGTCAGCTGATGCGCTCGCAGGTTTCTGCGTGAGTGTTTATTTTGCTGGTGATAAGAACGGTGCTAGAGTCCAACTCTTCTGTTGCGTGAGCTTTGGATCCTGGAAATGCACAGAAAGGCCCCCGTGGCAGTTAGCAGCAAAGATGCAGATGTTTCCAGCATCCAATAATTTAGCAATTTTATACCTTTCTTTCATCTTAAGCATCTCTTAACAAGCTTCTGAGATTGTAAAGAAAAAAAGACAGGCTCCAGTTTAAGGGTTAGAGGGGCACAAGAAGTCGATTTCTGTAGTTGACCCCTTCTCCAGTTCTCTCTGGGTCAGAGGATTGTAATCTGTGCTTGGGTCGCCTTCTAGGGGGGGGACGGCAGCTGTCACAAGGCCAAAGAACACAACCGTTTTCAGTGGGTTGGGAGCGCGAGAAAAATGCCAGAGGCTTGGTTGCCCAAAATCCAGACATTTGACACTCTGGCCTGGGAACTTAGTTGCTAAGGAGCAGCAGTGGCGTAGGAGGTTAAGAGCTCGTGTATCTAATCTGGAGGAACCGGGTTTGATTCCCAGCTCTGCCGCCTGAGCTGTGGAGGCTGATCTGGGGAATTCAGATTAGCCTGTACACTCCCACACACGCCAGCTGGGTGACCTTGGGCTAGTCACAGCTTCTTGGAGCTCTCCCAGCCCCACCTACTTCACAGGGTGTTTGTTGTGAGGGGGGAAGGGCAAGGAGATTGTAAGCCCCTTTGAGTCTCCTGCAGGAGAGAAAGGGGGGATATACATCCAAACTCCTCCTCCTCTTCTTCTTCTTAATGTTGTTTTGTGATAATATTGCGAGTGATAGAATAAGCAGGTCCCCGTAAAATATGTATGGCTAACTTTGAATGCTTTTTTTGATATGTAGAGAACAGCTCATGATTTAGTACCCTCTTCTGCCTCCAGCTTCAAATACACAGCCCTTAAAACAGGCCTCTTGTAGGGTACAGAATATGTACCTGCTGAATACTGCATTTTTGTAAACTGGGATTTCTCTCTCTCTCTCTCCCCCTCTCTCCCTCCCCCCCCCCCCCCCAGGACTAATGGCAGAAGGATAAGCGGCCATGGCAGCTATGGTTCCCCCAGTGAAACTGAAATGGCTCGAGCATCTCAACAGCTCCTGGATCACGGAGGACAGCGAATCCATTGCGACGAGGGAGGGGGTCTCGGTCCTGTACGCGAAACTAGTCAGCAACAAAGAGGTGGTGCCGTTGCCTCAGCAGGTCCTCTGCCTCAAGGGGCCCCAGTTACCGGACTTTGAACGCGAGTCCTTGTCCAGCGATGAGCAGGACCACTACTTGGATGCCCTTCTCAGCAGCCAGCTGGCCCTGGCTAAGATGGTGTGCTCGGACTCGCCGTTCGCCGGAGCCCTCCGGAAGCGGCTGCTCGTGCTGCAGAGAATCTTTTACGCACTTTCTAACAAATACCACGACAAAGGCAAGGTCAAACAGCAGCAGCATTCTCCAGAGAGCAGCTCCGGCTCCACGGACATCCACTCTGTCAGCGAGCGGCCCAGGTCCAGCACAGACGCGCTCATTGAAATGGGGGTCAGAACCGGGCTGAGCTTGCTGTTTGCACTGCTGAGGCAGAGCTGGATGATGCCCGCCTCGGGCCCTGGGCTCAGCCTTTGCAATGACGTCATCCACACCGCGATAGAAGTGGTCAGCTCCTTGCCGCCCTTGTCCCTCGCGAACGAGAGCAAGATCCCCCCCATGGGACTGGACTGCCTGTCTCAAGTGACCACCTTTCTCAAAGGAGTGACCATCCCTAACTCCGGGGCGGACACTCTGGGGCGGAGGCTGGCTTCCGAGCTGCTGCTGGGCCTGGCCGCCCAGCGGGGCTCTCTGCGGTATCTCCTGGAGTGGATCGAGATGGCCCTCGGGGCGTCCGCTGTGGTCAACACCATGGAGAAGAACAAAACGCTGCAGACCACAGAAGGGATGATCGGCTTTGATTGTTTCATGAACATACTCATGCAAATGAGGCGTTCGTTGGTATGTATAAACCCGGCTTCCATAGACGGAAATCAGCTGTAAGACCTGGTCATTAGCAGGCTAATTGCCTTTGCCAGATCTCTGCATCCTCCGGGCCTGGGTTATGAAATCTCACTGGGCATTAGCCTGCTTAATGGCATTAAGTGAGTGGCGGATGAGTTCAGGGTGAGGTTGCTGGCCCTCGCATTTGCCATCCTGCAATCTTAGTGTTGGTGTTTGTTTCTAATCTGATCCTACAAGGAAGGGAAACGATATCAAAAGCACTCTGTAACCGCACTGGCTACTTTTAGTCCTTTCACTGGAAATAAAGATTGTCAATTCAGTAATTTGATGGTGAACTGATTTAACCCAAAGTGTGACTGAGGGGAACGTATGGATAATGATTTAGAGACTTTGGAGCACGCTGTATATCTACTTCCTGTTACTGTTTTTTGAGAAAAGCTTATTCAGAAAAAATGTTATGTTTATTTCATGGGATTGTTAATGATAAATCAATTTATATACACATATCTGAAGTATGTGGGATTATGTGGCCGTGATTACTTCCCTGATGAGGTCTTCTGTTGCAGGGATCATCTGCGGATCGAAGTCAGTGGAGAGAACCGACGAGGACCTCCGACGGCCTCTGCTCCCTCTACGAGGCGTCTTTGTGCCTCTTTGAGGAGGTGGGTGCAACCAGCCACATATTAATTAATTTAATTTAATATTAATTAAAAATATACACTTTGTTCTTCTGGCTCTTTTGAGAACTGGGGGCTGCCCAGGTGCTTCCGCACTTTAAAACCCTTCCTGTCGTATTCCCTACCATTTCTGTCCTGCCTCTTTCCAAGTCTCTGTGATCCGGACTTTATACACACACCTGTGTTGCCTCCAGTTCTGCTTCAGTCTGCTTCAGGGGTCTGCAACCTGGCCATGCTGGCAGGGGCTGATGGGAATTGTAGTCCATGAACATCTGGAGAGCCACAGGTTGCAGACCCCTGTTCCAGACAAGAAGGGAACCTGGAGAGCCACAGAGACCCCTGGAGAGCCACAGGTTGCAGACCCCTGTTCCAGACAAGAAGGGAACCAAAGGAATGGAGTTTCTCAAGCTGGAACACCTCTCTGTGTATCTGGCTGTGTGAATCTGGGGTGTCATTGGGGCAGTCGAGAAAATGTGCTCAATGGATCTGAAGGGCTAAAACGAAGCGCAAGGGTTGATCCGCTCTTATCAAGTTGAGGTGGTGGTGTGACTTACAGTTCATCAAAGGAAAGTGAGAAAGGGAAAGTTGGAAATCAGCTATGTGTGACTGTATCTTCACTTTCTCTTCTCTGTGCCAGAGTCCTGACTATCAGGCTTAGTATCTGTAACGGAATTACAGACCAGGTGCTCAGGAGCAGCAGCAGCAGAAGGCCATTGCTTTCACATCCTGCCTGTGAGCTCCCAAAGGCACCTGGTGGGCCACTGCGAGTAGCAGAATGCTGGACTAGATGGACTCTGGTCTGATCCAGCAGGCTAGTTCTTATGTTCTTATGTTCTTAATTCTGCATGTGTGGTGAAGAGTTGGGCCAAATTAAATAAACAGTTTAGCGTGTTTGATAGAAAGTAGCCTTGTACTAAGACTCATCTGTTTGCGCAGGTTTGTCGCATGGCATCGGACTACTCTAGAACGTGTGCCAGCCCGGACAGTATTCAGACAGGCGATGCCCCCATCGTTTCCGAGACCTGTGAAGTGTACGTTTGGGGCAGCAACAGCAGCCACCAACTTGTAGAAGGAACACAGGAGAAAATACTTCAGCCGAAGCTGGCGCCTAGTTTTTCTGATGCTCAGACAGTGAGTGGCCTTTTGTCTTTTTTGTATCGTCACCATTAAGAAGAGAGACAGCTTTGAATACCCTCTTTCAAAATGTCCAAAGTACGTGTTGCTAACTTATCATTCCTGCGTGGAATAAGGATCTCTCAACTAATGATACAAACATGCAAAAGAACACAATATGAAAATATTGCATTTCCTTGCACGTTTACATCATAGAATCCTAGAGTTGGAAGAGACCCCAAGGGTCATCCAGCCTCTCTTTAAAAACCTCCAAAGAAGGAGACCCCGCCACAGGTTAGCCAAGCGATCCTTGGCTGACCGCTGAACTCCAATTGGCCATGACTTGTGATGTTTCTTCCCATTTCCCCTTCCACAGATTGAAGCTGGCCAGTACTGCACCTTCGTGATCTCTACAGACGGTTCTGTTCGAGCTTGTGGCAAAGGCAGCTACGGCCGGCTGGGTCTGGGCGACTCCAACAATCAGTCCACTCTGAAAAAGCTTACCTTCGAGCCTCACCGATCTATCAAAAAGGTGTCGTCCTCCAAAGGCTCCGACGGCCACACGTTGGCCTTCACAACGGAAGGGGAGGTCTTCAGCTGGGGGGACGGCGACTATGGTAAACTCGGCCACGGGAACAGCTCAACTCAGAAATACCCCAAACTGATCCTGGGCCCTCTGCAAGGGAAGGTACGTCACCCGCGGAATTTGGGTTCATTCCCAGTTCAGCTGGGTCGATGCTCTGGAGATCTCGTGGGTGTCAGGTTTATTTTGTGCACGACGTCCTGCTTAAATATGTTGATGGGGAGGAATTGGAGCCCAATTGGAGCTCCTTGCTTTTCCTCTGCTCTGCCTGAGTCGCACTTTTCTGGGGTGCACACCTGCCAAAAATGAACTCGGCATCTGGGAAGGGCACGGAGGGCAGCCGCAGTGATGGCTCTGACACAGGGAGAGAGGAAAAGAGGGGAGGGGGTTTTTCGTGATCACAGGGTAGCTCTTGCTGCAGGGCCAAGTCTTTCTTCCAGGCGTTGCCTAAGAGCGGACAGTGCATTAGTTTGGCTTCCGTACTGACTGTGGCATTTCCTGCAGTAGCTCTGCTTTGACCGTTCATTTTTTGTCTGTGCCCTGCAGGTAGTTGTCTGCGTGTCAGCCGGATACCGGCACAGTGCCGCCGTCACGGAAGATGGTGAATTATATACTTGGGGTGAAGGCGACTTTGGTAGACTAGGTAAGGGGTTCCCAATCGGCTCTTCTGGAACGACGCGTGTGGGCAATGTGGGTTGTATAATCCCACGTTATTATTTCTGATTCCTCAACAGGGCTGAAGGGATGGCGTTAGTTAGTGCCTTGGTTGTTGTGGCTGCCTTGGGCTCCATGTTGGAAGAAAGGCCTTCTCACAGTACTAGAACCAGGGGGCATCCATTGAAAATGCTGGGGGGAAGAATTAGGACTAATCAAAGGAAACACTTCTTCACGCAACGTGTGATTGGTGTTTGGAATATGCTGCCACAGGAGGTGGTGATGGCCACTAACCTGGATAGCTTTAGAAGAAGAAGAAGAAGAAGAAGAGTTTCGATTTATATCCCCCCTTTCTCTCCTGCAGGAGACTCAAAGGGGCTGACAATCTCCTTGCCCTTCCCCCCTCACAACAAACACCCTGTGAGGTGGGCGGGGCTGAGAGAGCTCCGAGAAGCTGTGACTAGCCCAAGGTCACCCAGCTGGCGTGTGTGGGAGTGTACAGGCTAATCTGAATTCCCCAGATAAGCCTCCACAGCTCAGGCGGCAGAGCTGGGAATCAAACCCGGTTCCTCCAGATTAGATACACGAGCTCTTAACCTCCTACGCCACTTGGACAGATTGATGGAGGAGAAGTCTTTCTATGGCTACCAATCTTGATCCTCCTTGATCTGAGATTGCAAATGCCCTAACAGTCCAGGTGCTTGGGAGCAACAGCCACAGAAGGCCATTGCTTTCACCTCCTGCCTGTGAGCTCCCAAAGGCACCTGATGGGCCACTGCGAGTAGCAGAGAGCTGGGCTAGATGGACTCTGGTCTAATCCAGCAGGCTAGTTCTTATGTTCTTAAGACCCTTGCTTTCACCTCCTGCCTGTGAGCTCCCCAAGGCACCTGGTGGGCCACTGCGAGTAGCAGAGAGCTGGACTAGATGGACTCTGGTCTGATCCAGCCGGCTAGTTCTTATGTTCTTAAGACCCTTGCTTTCACCTCCTGCCTGTGAGCTCCCCAAGGCACCTGGTGGGCCACTGTGAGTAGCAGAGTGCTGGACTAGATGGACTCTGGTCTAATCCAGCCGGCTAGTTCTTATGTTCTTAAGACCCTTGCTTTCACCTCCTGCCTGTGAGCTCCCCAAGGCACCTGGTGGGCCACTGTGAGTAGCAGAGTGCTGGACTAGATGGACTCTGGTCTGATCCAGCTGGCTTGTTCTTATGTTCTTATGTTCTTAGTAGTAAAACTCAGTAGCTTTGGGAAGGGTCAGCACCAAGGAACTCTGATTCCGCTGACAGAACATGTACAGGAAAACATGTAGGCGCTGAACAAGACAATCACGGTGTCACCTGACATCTTTTCCCCTCTTTTGAGGTAGATGGGGCTGAGCGAGCTCTGAGAGAACTGGGACTGGCCCGAGGTCACCCAGCAGGCCTTCTGTGGGGAGTGGAAGGAGGGAAGGAATCCTCAGGGAGGAGGAAGTGGGGTTTCATCTGCGCTGGCCCAAAACGTTTGTCTGAACGGTTTCAAAAATGGATGGCTAACATCCTCACTATTCAAACCACACAATTCATGCCCCCAGAAGAAAGGCAGACCACAGTTGTGTCTCTTGGACAGCTCAAGGCACAGGCAAGGGACGAGGAGGAGGAGGATTCCTCTTCCGTGAGACTGTATCTCCTTTTCTTTTTCCCCAAGGTCACGGTGATAGCAACAGCCGTAACATTCCAACTGTGGTCAAAGACATTAGCAACGTAGGGGAGGTTTCCTGTGGCAGCTCCCATACCATAGCTTTATCCAAAGATGGGCGAACAGTGTGGTCGTTTGGAGGAGGAGATAACGGTACGGCGTCTCCAAGTTTTTCTCTTTCAAGGGGGCTGAGATGGTTAAGGGGAGATCCGCCACTCTTCAAGGCCATGTGCTTATCTGGCTGGCCTTAGGAGGGGAAGATCCAGATTATCTAAGAAGAGTTAATGAGAATATGAAAGGGCAGAGTGGGAAAGTGATGCCCAGGGGCAGTAGCCAGAGAGGAGGAAGGAGAGTCTGGATTTATATCCCCACTTTCTCCCCTGTAAGGAGACTCAAAGGGGCTGACAAACTCCTTTCCCTTCTCCCCTGTGAGGTGGGTGGGGCTGAGAGAGCTCCGAAGAACTATGACTAGCCCAAGGTCACCCAGCTGGCGTGTGTTGGAGTGCACAAGCTGATCTGGTTCACCAGATAAGCCTCCACAGCCCAAGTGGCAGAATGGGGAATCAAACCCGGTTCTCCAGGTCAGAGTGCACCTGCTCTTAACCACTACGCCACTGCTGCTCACCATCCCTGTGGTTTCCCAGTGGCTTTGGGTAGCTCCACATCTGCTTTTCCCCACGGCCATATGCTGTGTTTTCTGGAATCATTGATTTGGGGAAGGTGGTGAATCCATTAGAACACAGGTGTCAAAC
Source organism: Sphaerodactylus townsendi (assembly GCF_021028975.2). Lineage (NCBI taxonomy): Eukaryota > Metazoa > Chordata > Lepidosauria > Squamata > Sphaerodactylidae > Sphaerodactylus > Sphaerodactylus townsendi. The sequence continues at coordinate 7,744,565 of NC_059441.1, forward strand.
TCGCAGCCCTCCAGATGTTATGGACTACAGTTCCCATCATCCCCTGCCAGCATGATGCTGGCAGGGGATGATGGGAGCTGTAGTCCATAACATCTGGAGGGCCACGAGTTTGACACCTATGCATTAGAATCTATGGACTTCTTCTCTCAGGGCTATTCTGTACCACATGCTGTTTCCAAAAGGCATTTCTTTCTTTTATTTGCATCTCACTTTTTAAACCAAAAAAATTAGCTCTGAGATTTTTTTGCAGTGGCGGTAGACAGCCTTACGTATTTCCAGTATAAAACTAGCTTGTTTTCAGTCGATTTCCCTCGTTCAGTGTCATCCACGCCCTTATTGACTTGTGTGTGATCTCAACAGGGAAGCTGGGTCACGGCGACACCAACCGAGTCTACAAACCTAAAGTGATAGAAGCCTTGCAAGGAATGTTCATACGGAAGGTTTGTGCCGGGAGCCAGTCGTCACTCGCACTCACGTCGACCGGGCAGGTAAGCCAGAAACAGCCGGAGTGTATTAGCCTGTGAGCTTAGACTAGTAGCCCTTAGGTCTCCTGGGAACTGTAGTTCCTCAGGGCGTCTTTAATGCGGACAGGCCTTTTGCAGCCTGAAAAAGTTCTCAGAAAGGGAAGGAACTAAGGGCTGAAGGGCTGGCAAACTCCACTAAGTCCCAGCTAGTGTACAACACCCCTGTCAGGTTCTCAAGGCAAGAAACAGACAGAGGTGGTTTGCCTTTGCCTGACTCTGCAGAGCAACCTCGATTTCCTCGGCAGTCTCCCATCCAGTTACTATCCAGGGTCGACCCTGCTGGAGTCTGTAAGTTGCCCGTTCAGGTCAGGGCAGCCTACAGACTTAGGCTAGGCTGACTGACTATCTGTAGTCCAAATCTGGGCCTGTATAAAATTACGGGCTGCAAAAACGCATTTGTTATTGAGAAAACGGTGTACTGATTATCTAAGCTCCGCTGTGTTGGTGAAGAACGTAAGGGGAGACGGTTTAAGATGTCCTAGACAGTAATGACCCCAGACCTGAATGTTTCCAATTTCAAAGCCTTTATTGGCATTATAAATTACAAAATTAGTAAAAAGGGCATTTGTCTATTGACTAAAACATTAAAATATTTTATTTATTTATTTATTGTTTAGTTTTGTCTACCGCCCTATCCCCGAAGGGCTCTGGGCGGTGTACAACAAAATTAAATCATAATACAACTAAACACAATCAAAACTAAACAATTAAACTTCAATACAAATAAATTACTAAACCCCTTTTTGAAAACAGCGGTTAATACAGATTTAAAATCAAATTCAAAATTCAAGATTCAAAGGCGCCCAAGCAAAACCCATTTTTAAAACCCTCCCCAAACGGGAAGACTGCTGGCTCTGTCAATAAAAAGATATAGACAGAGGCGAGAACAGAGAACAGAGAAATTAAAATCTACATCAAACATTTGCAACCAAGCCTTGTAAACCGCACACATAGAAATAAATTAGCCATTACTGCTTTGTAGGCAATGATTGCGCCTGACCAGATAGTGCCTCAAAAAACTCGCGACATTCTCACATACAGACCTGAATTTGGAGTGTTCTTTGCCCGGCCCTGCTGTTTCACACACTGTTCTTGACATGTGATCGGAGAAACTGCATCCCCACGTGTGCCGTTCATTTCCTGTCCATTTAACTTTGGGTGTACATTCTCTGTGCTGGCCAAGGAGGCATGTGTGGGCTCCCACTGCCCTTCTTCCTGTGTTCAACATCTGTTCATGCGCTGGGGTGGACCCTCTGCCTGCTTTCAGGCAGCCGTGAGCCCCGCAGTTAATGCCTCCTGTTGCTCCCAGGTGTATGCCTGGGGCTGTGGCGCCTGCCTCGGATGTGGCTCCTCAGAAGCAACTGCGCTCAGGCCCAAGCTGATCGAAGAGCTGGCCGCCACTCGTATCGTGGACATTTCCATCGGGGACAGCCACTGCTTGGCCCTTTCCCACGGTAGGCAAAACATGTTTCTGGGACGTAAATTCTGACCGTTGTCGGGGCGGCCGGCGTGCCGTGGCTTTCGAACTTCCTTTCGTTCGATGGATTCTGTTTTGTGTGTTCCGTTTAGATAACGAAGTTTATGCCTGGGGCAACAACTCCATGGGGCAGTGCGGCCAAGGGAATTCCACGGGTCCCCTCACGAAACCCAAGAAAGGGAGTGGTCTCGACGGGGTAGCGATTCAGCAAATTTCGGCCGGGACCTCCCACAGCCTCGCCTGGACAGCCCTCCCTAGAGACAGGCAAGTGGCGGTTGGGGTACCAGCAAGTGGGTGGCTGGGACATGCGCTCGCTAAGCCTTGTGCCGGGCCAGGTGGCCTTCGTTTGGCCCGACTTGGCAGGAAGACCCTTTTTGGAGATGTCTTTTGAATCCGCGTGTGTGTGTGTGTGAGAGAGAGGATTATTTTGGTCCTTCACGGCTGCCTGCTCTTCTTGCAGACAAGTCGTGGCCTGGCATCGGCCTTACTGCGTGGACCTTGAGGAGAGCACCTTCTCTCACCTCCGCTCTTTTCTCGAGCAATATTGCGACAAAATCAACAGCGAGGTCCCTCCTCTGCCCTTCCCTTCATCCAGGTACGTTCGTTTACAAGGGCTTCTGCGGAAGATGGGTTGGGGGGAGTTTTGGAACCCCTCTCCGTAAAGTCGCATATCCAGGGAGCAACTCCTGTATGTAGCAGAAGAAACTGGATTTGGAGGTTGCAGACTTTAGTTTTGTAGGTTTCCCAAGAACCAGGCAGCGCTGCTGGAACCAGAATAACGGTCTTATAGAAAGTATAATTAGGAAGTTATTTTGCTGTTTCGAGTAGTGTTAAAAAATTCTCTTAATGTGCAGAGTTTTACATAGAAGTTGTTAGGAATGGCTGCGGAAGAAAAGAGAGGGCCGGGAGAGGATCGGGGATGGCCCGCAAGCCAGGGTTAACGGTGTATTTTTTCCCCCTTTTTCAGGGAGCATCATAATTTCTTGAAGCTGTGTCTAAAACTGCTTTCTAACCACCTGGCTCTGGCGTTGGCTGGCGGAGTCGCGACGAGCATTCTCGGGAGGCAGGCCGGCCCGCTTCGGAATTTATTGTTCAGATTGATGGACTCTTCTGTCCCAGATGAAATACAGGAAGTGAGTCTCTTCTAGTGTCATTTGCACACATTTCCAGGTCGTGCGCCTGTGGTTTTAGTCGTGGAAAGTGGCACCCAGTCTCAACCAACTGGTGGTGACCCTGTAAGGTTTTCAAGGTAGGTGGCTTTCAGAGGTGGTTTGCGATTGCCTGCGTCTGGGTCACGACCCTGGACTTCGCCTGACACCTGGGCAAAACCTTCTGACTGTTGGGGTTGGTTTGATCCCTGCTTCAGCGTGTGACTTGAGATGTGCTAGTGGTGGTATAGCTGGCTTTGGGGTGCTGTGTGGTGAATGGATTCAGACGCTGATAAAGGGTTGGGACTCCATCAATTCCAGCCTTCGTCAAGCTCAAGAGTCCCAAAAAGTGCAAGCTGACAAACATCGTGTAGACTTCCCCTTAAAAGTTGGGGGGGGGGGGGGGTATTTTTGGACGACGATTCCGAGATAAACAGGAATCCAGGACAGCATCGATCTCATAATGTTTGCGTCCATCAATCAAGACCGGAGGGGGGCGTTCCGGAGGGCCATGCCAGGCATCGGAATCTGGAGCCCGCTTGAGCAAGCTGGAATGGAAAACAGGATGAATATTGCTCAATGAATTAGGCAATTCAAGTTTAGCAGTAACATCATTGATAACCTGTACAATCCTGAAAGGCCCAATTAATTTGTTGCCTAGCTTGGAATATTTGTGCACGTCTCTAAGGTTCTTGGTGGACAAATAAACCCACTCCCCAACAAATAAGCCCACTCCCCAACAGAGGATCTCCTCTGAAGATGCCAGCCACAGATGCAGGCGAAATGTCAGGAGAGAATGCTGCTAGAACATGGCCATACAGCCCAAAAACCACACAGCACCCCAGTGATTCTGGCTGTGAAAGCCTTCAACAATACACAGCTGGCTTTATTCAGCTCTCTCTGACTTCCTCAGCCCAGGAAGGAGGCCAAGTCCTTCAGACCGGGAGACCCAAAGCAGCAACTTTGACTGCCGGCAGCTGTTCCAGCTGCTGGTGTGGGTAATGCAAGTGATGTTCCCAAGTGGTCAACTGAACCAGAATGTCCAGCAGCTGAAAGCACAAAATTTAAAGCCCAAATGTTTCAAAGCGTATTAGTGAAGCTTTTATTGATTTAAAACACTTCTATGCTGCCTTTCCACCCGATCAGGGCCCCCACGAGCACATTCCAAAAACCACGCTCTGAATTTTACTTTCTCAACTTCAGGTGGTCATTGAGACTCTGTCGGTTGGAGCCACAATGCTGCTCCCTCCCTTGAGAGAAAGGATGGAATTGCTGCACTCTCTCCTCCCTCAGGGGCCTGACAGATGGGAGAGCTTGTCAAAAGGGCAGGTAAGAAGCCTGCGACGGACAGTTGTTTACCGAGTCTGTTGGGCGGGACATCCAGCGAGCAGGGCAACAGGGTGACGGTTGCGGAAATCTCACACCAGGCAAAAATCTGGAACAAAACTGGAAACAAAGCAAAAGTATTAAGCAATGGAGAAATGACATGGAATGGGTTAATACAGACAGCCTAATATATTTATTTGAATTGATAATTGATGATTGCTGTGTGCAGTCACCTAAGAACTTGACTTGTGGAAAATCTTCCTAGACGTGGCAATTAGATATGTTAGAACAGTTGCCAGACTGGGCGGGCACACACACCGAGTGGGATTCATGCGGATCGGGGAAAGCAGCTGCCTGACTTTGGGATGACACAAGAGTTCTGAAGGGGTCATGCTTCTGACCTGGGCAGGAGGAGAGCCCTTCTTCCACAGGAACCCAGATGCGATGTAGCAACTTCCTGTTCCTTTATGATTACGGAATTAATGCCCTGCCCCCAGTTGTCCTTCATTCTGATTTCCTTGCTGGGGGTTTTGGTTTGGAGTTCAAAGATCATAAGAAGACTGACCCCTCTTTTTTTTCTCCCCTTTCAGAGAATGCAGTTGGATATCATACTGACAAGTTTGCAGGACCACACCCACGTAGCGTCCTTACTTGGCTACAGCTCGCCATCGGACGCCACAGACGTTTCCTCCCTGTGCATCGCTTACGGGAATATCTCTGACCCAACGTACAGCGCCCAGAGTGACCATCCGGACACTCACCTGGCGGAAATTCTAATGAAGACTCTCTTGCGAAATTTGGGGTTTTACACAGTAGGTGTCCCAAGTGTTGTGGGGTTCGGTCGTACTGATCCCGAGGGAGGGGTTGTGGCTCAGCAGGTGAGCGTCTGCAGGGTCCAGTTAGAAGGACCAAGCCGCAGGTGATGTGAGAAACCTCCACCGGAGAGCCACCGTGAGTCTGCAGGAGCAGAAGCCCCCTTGGTCAGATGCAGGTGGGAATGGAGAGCCAGCATGGTGTGGTGGTTAAGGGCAGGTGCGCTCTAATCTGGGGAACCGGGTTTGACTCCCTGCTCTGCCGCTTGAGCTGTGGAGGCTGATCTGGGGAACCAGTCGGAGTTGTGCACTCCAACACGTGCCAGCCGGGTGACCTTAAGAACATAAGAAAGAGCCAGCTGGATCAGACCAGAGTCCATCTAGTCCAGCTCTCTGCTACTCGCAGTGGCCCACCAGGTGCCTTTGGGAGCTCACAGGCAGGAGGTGAAAGCAAGGGCCTTAAGAACATAAGAACTAGCCAGCTGGATCAGACCAGAGTCCATCTAGTCCAGCTCTCTGCTACTCGCAGTGGCCCACCAGGTGCCTTTGGGAGCTCACAGGCAGGAGGTGAAAGCAACGGCCTTCTGCGGCTGTTGCTCCCGAGCACCTGGTCTGTTAAGGCATTTGCAATCTCAGATCAAAGAGTATCAAGATTGGTAGCCAAGTCACCTTGGGCTAGTCACAGTTCTTCGGAGCTCTCTCAGCCCCACCCACCTCACAGGGTGTTTGTTGTGGGGGGGGGGGAAGGGAAAGGAGATTGTAAGCCTCTCCTTACAGGAGAGAAAGGAGGGATATAAATCCAACTTCGGGGGTAGGGCGGTCTATTAAATGTAAATAATAATAATAATAATAATAATAATAATAATAATAATAATAATAATAATAATAATAATAATAATAATAATAATAAAAAAAAATAACTCTTCTTCCTCTGGGGCTCAGGGAACCCCATTCCTGTTTGTATCTGACAAAGGGAGCTTTAACTCTTGAATACTCATATCCTGAGAATCTGTTTGGTCCTTAAGATGCTACTGGGCTCAAATCTAGCTTTTCTGCTTCAGACCAACAGCTGTCTTCCTGAAACTGTTTGTTTCATCCGTTATCCGCTGGATACATTTCTCATTCCTCCCCCTGCATCATCTTCCCTGGTCAAAGTTGAATCCATCAATCCACACAGGAGTCTGAGCACCCCCCATAGCCTGTTCCCATTGTTATAAGTTTATGCATGCATAGGTAGGCTAGGGCCTTGGTTGGAATTACCCTCAGAAATGTGGAGTGCTGTCCGCAAAGGTGGATGTGGACTGTTTAACCTGCTGGTTCTCCTGCCGGCCCTCCGTAGGACCAGGCGTTTGGAGAGCTGGAGAAGAACAGCGACAAGTTCTTGCTTGGGACGTCCTCCTCTGAAAACAGCCAGCCGGCCCACCTCCACGAGCTGCTGTGTTCCCTGCAGAAGCAGCTGCTGGCCTACTGCCACATTAACAGCGTTAGTGAGGTAAGCAAACTGGCTCCCGGACGGGTCGGCGAGCACAATGGGGTGGGGGGGAGAGGTAGTCCAGGACGGAGGGGAACGTGGCCTGTTCTTTGCTCCACGCTTGTTTTCCTTGCTTCCAGACCTCCAGCAGCGTGGCGCTCCTCCACAAGCACCTCCAGCTGCTGCTTCCTCACGCCACGGACATCTACTCAAGATCGGCTACCCTGCTCAAGGAAAGCTCTTGGAATGGCAGCGTTGGGGAAAAGCTGAGAGGTACATACGAGTGCCCGCGACCGGCAGCAACGCGACTGAAGCAGCCGCTCTAATGCAGAGCGGCTGCGTGATGCTCCTCTTATGCCCCCTTGCAGATGTCGTCTACGTGTCCGCAGCGGGAAGCATGCTCTGCCAGATCACAAACGCACTGCTGCTGCTTCCGGTGTCGGTCGCCCGGCCGCTCTTGAGCTACCTGCTCGACCTGCTGCCCCCTCTGGACCGCCTGAACAGACTCCTGCCGGCTGCTGCCCTGTTGGAAGACCAGGAGCTGCAGTGGCCTCTTCACGGTAGGGCTGCTCCCCCCCCTCCCCTCCCCTCCCCCTTTCCAGAAGCAAAAACGGGCCCTGGAAATTCCGGCAGGGTGAACCGCTGCTCTGATGGGCTCCACGGGCCCCTTGTCTTGCTAGTGGCCTTTTCTACTGGAGACTGGTCTTTTGCTCCCCCAGGGGGGTGTTTGTTTCTGAGGGTGGGCTCTGTTGTGACCTGTCCTGGGCTCTGTTGCGTCCTGTCTGAGAGACCCTGTTCAGGGTTTGCCTTGCTTTATTTTTATTTATTTATTTGTGGACAGGAAGATCCAGTGGTGGGATCCACAAATTTTAGTAACAGGTTCCCATGGTGGTGGGATTCAAACAGTGGCGTAGCGCCAATGGGGCTGGGCGGGGCACGATGGGGGCGTGGCTGGGCATTCCGGGGGCGGGGCATTAATAATTTCTCTGTTACTGTAAAAAACTCTTACTGTAAAAAAAAAGTCCCTAATTTCCAGCTGGTATCTTTCTGTCCATAATTTAAACTCATGATAGCAAGTCCTATCGTCTGCTGCCAACAGAAACAACTGCATCTCCTCTAATTGACTGCCTGTCAAATACTTAATACTTTCAAATACTTAATTTTGTTTCTAGAAATCAAAAGAAGGAGACTTTCCTTAGACAAGGAACTTTATCATATTTCTAAAACATGTTTTTAAAACAGCCCAACAGGGAGAATTGTCCTGTTTTCTACCTTCGCTCACCAGCCACATAGGAAACAACAGGACTTTATGATTTTTGGACCAAATGAAATTTCTAACGGAAAAGCAGACCTAATTCGTAACCCCCTCTCGGCACACACAAATAATTAGTAACCCACTCTCGGGAACTGGTGAGAACCGGCTGGATCCCACCTCTGGGAAGATCTGTGCAGATTAGGGAGAACGGAGTCTTGTGTCAGGCAGGAAAACGTTGGCGCTCCTGGACCCGAAACAGACAGCCGGGAACATTTTAAGATGGGATAATTTTTTTTGCTTTTTTTAACATTTCCAGGTGGGCCTGAACTTGTCGACCCCGCCGGGGTGCCTCTCCCGCAGCCGGCCCAGTCTTGGGTGTGGCTTGTGGACCTAGAGAGGACTGTGACCCTGCTGATTGGGCGCTGCCTGGGGGGAATGCTGCAGGGGTCTCCGATGTCTCCGGAGGAACAAGATACTGCTTACTGGCTGAAGACGCCGCTGTTCAGCGATGGCATCGAAATGGACATCCCCCAACTGGGTAAGCTGCTCAGCTCTGCAGGAGGGACGTTAGGGACACGACTTGGCTGTCTTGGAAGGGCTGGCGTAGGCTTCGGTTGGGAGGGGCTGCCTTTGGGAAAGGGAGTGCTTCGGCCTCCGGGCGCCTCCACCCACCCACCCGTCCCCTCTGCCCTTAGACAAATCCATGAGTTCCTTGCTGGAGGTTGCCCTCTCTGGAAACGAAGAGCAGAAGCCCTTTGATTACAAGCTTCAGCCGGGGGTCTCTGTCTTTGTGGACTTGGCCTTGGGCTGTGCCAAGGAGCCCGCCCGGAGCCTCTGGATGAACATGCAAGACTACGCCATCAGCAAAGGTGAGCTCGGGAGACAGGGGGAGCCGGCCAGGTATCAGGGGCTTCCCTGACCACTTCAGAGCGGCCCTGCGGGAGCAGTGGGCCGCAGCTGGAAAGAAACAGCACGGTGTTGATCTCGGGTGGGATCCCTTTGCGCCTGCTGAATGGTTCTGGATCCCCCCTTTAGGAATTGAACTTCTATGAAGTTCTTAGGAAGCACCTCAGTTAAGAAAGAACTGCCGAATTTTCACTCCTGGAAGGAGTTTAACCAATTTGAATTGTAGGTGAGAAAATCTGGTGTCTGAGCTCCTGCCATTCACTTAGCAGAGGCCTTTATGGAGGACCTCTGTCCATGGATGGTTTGGGGCAGGGTGGGGTGGGGGGGAGCAGTGGTTCAGGGACTCCCAGATTGGAGTCTTGGGACTTCACAGGCCATCACCAGCAGTGGCTCTTGGGAATGCTGGGAGCAACAGCAGTGAAGTCTTTTCAGCATCAGAGACACGTGTCCCTAACAGTTGCCTGGCCTTCGAAGGTAGCCCCAGGTAGAGTCCGTTGTGGGAATTAAACTTCCTTGTAGTCAGCATCAGCCGCCCTGCTTCTCAGGGGACCGTGATCAGTTGCTGTGATCATTTGGGCGTCTTGGTGGATAGTTCCATGGGAATGTCAACTCAATGCATGGCAGCTGTGAAAAAGGCAAACTCTATGCTGGGGATCATTAGGAAAGGAATTGATAATAAAACTGCAAAGATTGTCATGCCCTTATATAAAGCCGTGGTGCGACTGCACTTGGAGTACTGTGTCCAGTTCTGGTCGCCGCATCTCAAAAAGGATATTGAGGAGATAGAAAAAGTCCTGAGAAGGGCAACAAGGATGATTGTGGGACTGGAGCACCTTCCCTATGAGGAGAGGCTACAGCGTTTGGGACTCTTTAGTTTGGAGAGGAGACGTCTGAGGGGGGATATGATTGAAGTCTATAAAATGATGCATGGGGTAGAAAATGTTGACAGAGAGAAATTTTTCTCTCTTTCTCCCAATACTAGAACCAGGGGGCATCCATTGAAAATGCTGGGTGGAAGAATTAGGACTAATAAGAGGGAACACTTCTTCACGCAACGTGTGATTGGTGTTTGGAATATGCTGCATAGGAGGTGATGATGGCCACTCACCTGGATAGCTTTAAAAGGGGCTTGGACAGATTTATGGAGGAGAAGTCGATTTATGGCTCCCAATCTTGATCCTCTTTGATCTGAGATTGCAAATGCCTTAACAGTCCAGGTGCTCGGGAGCAACAGCTGCAGAAGGCCATTGCTTTCACATCCTGCCTGTTAGCTCCCAATGGCACCTGGTGGGCCACTGCGAGTAGCAGAGAGCTGGACTAGATGGACTCTGGTCTAATCCAGCTTGTTCTTATGTTCTTATGTTCTTATGCTGTTTGTTTCTCTTCTCCTCTTTAGATTGGGACAGTGCCACCTTAAGCAACGAGTCCCTTTTGGACACGGTGTCTCGATTTGTTCTGGCTGCTCTGCTGAAACATACGAATTTGCTTAGTCAAGCGAGTGGCGAGAGCAGGTAAGTTCCCAGAAAACAGCATGTTGTCAAAAGCCATCATCAGCTGACTGTTGTAGGTTTTCTGGGCTGCGTGTTTGTGGTCTGATGGTTTTAGCTCCTAACATTTTGCCCGCGTCCGTGGCTGGCATCTTCAGAGGCATGGTAAGGCGTGTCTTTCTCCGTGGCACAGTCTTACCATGACACGCCTATGAAGATGCCAGCCACAGATGTGGGTGAAATGTTAGAAGCCCAAACCCACCGGACCGTGGCCAAGCAGCCTGGGAAGCCCACAACACCCAACAAAGCAAACACACTTCCGTTTTCTCTGCCTCTTCTCGATGTACCCTCCGTCTCTCCCCTGCATGGAACTTGTGCTGACTTGCAGACCCTGACTGGGTGGGAAGGCAGCGTAAAGATGTTTTAACTAAGTAAGCAAACCTTGTGTCTTTAGATATCAGCCTGGCAAAGCGCTAGTGGAGGTATACCGGTGTGTCTACAAAGTCCGGAGCCGTTTGCTGGCTTGCAAGAACATGGAACTTATCCAGACGAGGTCATCCTCGAGAGAGAGATGGGTGAGTCTGGAGAGAAGCCGTCACGTTGCGCTTTCTGTGCATTTTAGGGAAACCTTTAAAACCAAACTATGCAGGACTAGATCACTTTTTTGATGCTAACAACAATGTTCAAACATTTCACAAATTAACATTTGTAACATTAAGATGAGGAATCTGCCCAGCCCAGCCCAAGAGTCAGCCATCCGCTCTTTCGTTTGGTTGGGTCAGAGAACTGCTCTCCCTTTCATACGATTGCAACAGATCTTTATTTGTTTGTTTGTTTGTTTGTTTGTTTGTTTATTTTAATATACTGCCCCATCCCCGAAGGGCTCTGGGCGGTGTACAACATAAAACCATCATAATATAGCTTCCATAAATACAGTTAAAACAGCAATTACTTCCTAGGATAGGCATCCCACGGAAACCTTATTTAACTTAACCTTATTTAATTTAACCTTATTTAACTTAAACTTAACTTAATTCTCCTAACAAAGAAGGAGGGGGGAGACAGTGGGTCTTGATGGTATTAAGAACCCATGGAATGGAATGGAGGGGGCACACTCAGCGGCTGGCCTCTCCAAAGGCCCGGTGGAACAACTCAGTCTTACAGGCCCTGCAGAAATCGCCAAGGTCCCGCAGGGCCCGGACAGCTGGAGGGAGAGTGTTCCACCAGGCAGGGGCCAGAGCCGTAAAGGCCCTGGCCCGAGTGGAGGCGAGCCGCATCATTGAGGGGCCAGGGATCTCCAGTAGGTTGGCCTCTGCCGAACGCAGAGGTCGAACCGGGACATATGGGGTAATGCGGTCCCGAAGGTACGAGGGTCCCAGGCTGCGTAAGGCCTTAAAGGTCAAAACCCACACCTTGAAGATGATTCGGAATTCAACTGGGAGCCAATGAGCTGGTCGTGATTTGCTGCCTGGCTGAGTCCTCTGCGGCTTTCTCATGATAACTACAATAATCCTTGAGTAGTTCAAGTATAAATCCACTTGCCACAAGTGCAGAGAGTAGGGGGTGCTGTATTATTACTGCGCATCTTCTCTGAAGTTGTACGTAGTGTTCATGGCGAAGCCATCAGACAACTGTTTTGCTGAGCTGGCTAGAAGCACCGTGCGGCTTTCCCGTTACTCGGCATGACGTTGCAACAATTATTATTGCCTCGGAAGGTGTCAAGTTCTTAAATGCACTTTCCTAGAGTTCGTTGCTTCACAGAATTCTCCTTCTTCATTTAACGATCTGATTCCTCTTCTCCCTTCCTGTCTAAGACGTCAGAAAATCCAGATCCTGCCGACCGAGACGCCCAGGAGCACGCATTTACTCGGACCATTGACGAGGAAGCAGAGATGGAGGAGCAGGCGGAGAGGGAGCGAGGAGAGGGCCATTTGGAGCAAGAGGACGAGGAGGAGGAAAGGGAGCACGAAGTCATGACGGCGGGCAGTAAGTCGGCTCTGGGGCAAGACTGGGCAAGAGCTCTTAAACGGGGAGCCCCACTGGAAAAAGAAATGTGTGGGGACTTCCGACGAGGAGTCCGTTTGTAGAGCGGACGCGTTCACCTGAAGATTTTGTACTGCCCTCGAGCTTTGCCTAGAAGTTAAGACCTTTTGTTTTTTTGTGTTGCATGTTACAGAAATCTTTCAATGTTTCCTATCAGCCCGTGAAGTTGCCCGCAGCCGGGACCGAGAGCGAATAAACGGTGGGACGGGGGCTCGGGCCGATGAGCAGCCCCCTCAGTCCCAGCAAGAGCGCCGAGGCAGCAGAGACCTCCCCGAGGGTCAAGATGTGTACACTGCTGCCTGCAACTCTGTGATCCATAGGTGTGCTCTGTTGATCTTGGGCGTCAGCCCCGTGGTCGAGGAGCTGCAGAAACGGAGGGAGGACGGGCAGCTGCAGCAGCCATCAGCCAGCACTCCGGAAGGGACCGGGCTGATGACCAGGTGGGGTCTTCGAGCAGCACACATGAGGGGCTAGTGATGCCCCTGGTTGCAATTTGAAGTCTTGCTGAGGGATCCCTCTGCGCTGAGCAAGCGGGGGGGGGGGGCCTGCATGAGGCTTGTGCGAGGCACCTGGGGAGGGGGGGGACCTCCCATTTCTGCACTTGGCAGCATGGACTCATGCATGGAACTGCCCTGGCCCAGACTTGAAGGGAGGAGGTGAACGCTGAACCATTCCCAGGTTATGAAAACAGCAAATGGATGTGGTGATGATCATGTGACATGCCCCCCACCTTTCTCTCTCTCTCTCTCTCTGTCTCTCCATGCATGAGGCAGGAGCGAAAGTCTCACCGCAGAGAGTCGGTCGGTCCACTCCACTTCCAGCTACAAACTGATGAAATCCAGGAGTGAATCTGATCTATCTCAGCCCGAATCTGACGAAGAAGGTTATTCACTGGTGCGTACAAATAGATCGATGCCGCTTCAGATGTGATTATGGTGTAGCCCTGGAAGGCGCTGGGTGTGCCACGACCTCAGAATACACAGGAGGCGTGTGTGTGTGTGTCGTGGATATGTCCCTCCTGAATTGCAGCCCTCTTCCTGCTGTCTTGCTGCCTCACTTTGGGATTTTCTTGGCATTTGGGGATCCACTTGTGGTCTTGAATATGCTAGAGGTTAGAGGCAGGAGTTCTGCATGGCCTAGAAGAACTGAGCACCCAAAGAGTCCAAGGGGAGCATTTCAGGCTGACCAGAAAGAAAGTTGATGGAGATTTTAAAGCTGTTTAAGAATTTTTTTTGTGTGAGTCACAGATTTGTAAAGATGGCTGTAGAAATTCACAGCAGAATATCTCTGGAAGGTTGGCTGATGAAACTTTTGGGATGTGTGTATTGTGTTAGGGTAATTGGTACCACTAATTTGTGATAGTATATAACATTCTAAGTGGATGGGCTTCCTCTTTGAATAGATGGCTGGAAGAAATCATACCTTTTCGTTTGTTTGTTTGCTGTAGAGCGGAAGGCGAAATGTGGACTTGGACTTGGCGTCGTCACACAGGAAGAGGGGTAAATTTTTTTGGTATTAAATTATTGTGCGAACTTGACGTTTTAAAAGTGCCGTGTGTGAGAACCTGTGCTGTGGAGAGACGGCCTTGCTTGAGGGAGTGCTGCCTTGGGGCTAAGTTGGGAGACATTCTTGTTGGACTTGGGAGACATTATGAGCCCACCTTTTGGAGGAGCTGGCTCTAACCTGTGTGGCATTCTCAGCTGGAGCCCTGAATCTGGTTTTGAGCTGGGTCGCGCCCCAGAACCAGAGGTGCATTTGGGAGGGGGTCAGCTCCTATCTAGCCAGTTCCCTGACCCACCACCTGGGGGACTTCGTGCCCTGTAATTTTTCATTTTAATTAGAGGATTTCTGTTTCACTCCACAACTTCCAAATGCACAATTAAGTGGTTGATCTATTTTCAGTAGGGAATGAGAGCTTGGTTTTCCAGAAGTGTCCCAACTTCAGTAGCACAAGATTTGCATGCTTTATGGGTGTACAAAGTGGTACTATGTCACATTAACTTCTGAATACTGCCAGTTTAGGAGGCGTGCACTCAGAGGTACCATTCAAACATGAATGTTGTCGTCTTCCCCCCCGTCCCCTGCGCCTTAACAACTGTTTGCAGTGAATGGGCAGAACGCAGATTGCTGAATGTTGTCTTCTGTACCAAACTGTCTCTCTTTGTCTCCTGACTCTTGTGTGGTATAGTGTGTTTACTCCTTTTTGGCCAGTTGAGCCCCCGAAAAAAGAAGAGCATCAAGCAAGTACATGACGGCACGTTACGATTTTATTTTCTCCCTGGCTTGCCTGCATATTTTATATGTTATAAAATATGTATTGCAGCTTCTCCACATTCATTTTAGGGAAATCCATGACTAGAAATTGGCATAAAAGGACAAGTAAACGAATCTGGTTATTCTCCCTGTCCAGAGTTCAAGAGTGTTCTGTAAATATTCTTGGTCTTGAGCTAATATCGAAGTCCTGAAAATGGCCTAGCGGGCCTCTGCATATGTTTGGGAGGTCACAGCTGAGAGGGCAAAGGAAGTGCATGTATTACATCTTGTAGAGACCTCATTCATTCCCCTGGCACCCCCACTGATGGGAGTGGGAAAGACTTCGCCCACACGTGGCCCTTACCGGTGGGGCTGTGAAATTCACAGCCTGTCAGATAGATCAGGTTGAGGTAGGTGATTGATTGGGCCTACAGAACATAGCTCTTTGTGTAATTATGAGAGCTTGCTAAATCAGGCCAGGTTGCAACACCCCTGTGAACGCAGTCTAAAGACCAGCCTGTAGGGCCCATTTCCGTGTCTGCTTCCGTTCATAAGAACATAAGAACATAAGAACAAGCCAGCTGGATCAGACCAGAGTCCATCTAGTCCAGCTCTCTGCTACTCGCAGTGGCCCACCAGGTGCCTTTGGGAGCTCACAGGCAGGATGTGAAAGCAATGGCCTTCTGCTGCTGCTGCTCCTGAGCACCTGGTCTGCTCAGGCATTTGCAATCTCAGATCAAGGATGGTCAAGATTGGTAGCCATAGATCGACTTCTCCTGCATAAATCTGTCCAAGCCCCTTTTAAAGCTATCCAGGTGAGTGGCCATCACCACCTCCTGTGGCAGCATCTTCCAAACACCAATCACACATCGTGTGAAGAAGTGTTTCCTTTTATTAGTCCTAATTCTTCCCCCCAGCATTTTCAATGAATGCCCCCTGGTTCTAGTATTGTGAGAAAGAGAGAAACATTTCTCTCTGTCAACATTTTCTACCCCATGCATAATTTTATAGACTTCAATCATATCCCCCCTCAGACGTCTCCTCTCCAAACTAAAGAGTCCCAAACGCTGCAGCCTCTCCTCATAGGGAAGGTGCTCCAATCCTTCAATCATCCTTGTTGCCCTTCTCTGCACTTTTTCTATCTCTTCGATATCCTACGTGGCTGCACTGCTGTGACTCCGGAGCATCTCGAGAGTCTGCCTCCTTGGGTTCTTTGATCTGTGAAGAGAGGAGCTTGCTCTTCATGAGGTCTTTATCTCTGATGTCCTGCTTTCAATCCCCTCGTTTGTGCAAGGAATAATTTCCGCTGCTCATAAAAAGGGCCTTGAAATGGGAAAAAAACCCTTTTGAAACCCTGAAAAGAAGCAGCGCAGCACTCTTTCAGTACTTAGTGATCAGCCCCGCCCAGCGTCACCAGCTGCCATCGTGGGAGGACGTGAAAGCGGGAGGAAATGAAAACGTGTATTCTTAAGAGCTCTTGGTTCTCCTGGCGCCTGCTTTGACTTTTTCCCAACCTCCGGCCTGAATCTTTATCCACTCTTTCTGGCTTTCAGCTGAACAGTCTGAGTGGCTCCTGCCCTTCATTTCCTTCCGTGGCAACGTGTTGTTTAAGAAAATACGGCAATAAAAACACAGCTGAAGTCCCGTCTCTCCCCTCCCCTTTGTGATAAAGATAAAGTTTCCCCTTCAGTCATGTCGGACCCTGGGGTACCACTGCAAGCAGTGATTCTATAGGCAAGCCTCTTTTGTGGGGTAGTTTGCCATTGCTTTCCCCGGCTATTCTTTACCCCCTAGCTATGAGCTAGGAGGTACTCATTTACCGACCAAGGAATGGATGGATGGCTGAGTTGACTGTGAGCCAGCTGCCAGGATATCTGACCCACAGGGGGCTCAAACTCCTGACCGTGTGAGCGGCAGTGCAAGCACTTAACCACTACGCCACGCGGCTCTTTTGTGATATGATTTTGTGATATAATTTGCTAGCTGTGTGCATGGTAGGACAGGAGCCCCCATTCCCATCTGTTTGAGTTGCAAGATGCTTGGCCGTTTCTGTTGTCCTCGTTGCCCCCCCTCCCCCCTCTTTTTTCCCCACCTTGCATCAATGGACCGGGGAGCTTAGGACGATTCTCGTGTGTGTTTCTAGGAGTCGTCCACAGCCCGATGGAAGCGCTGAGCGACTCCTGGACGCGGCTGAAGCACAGCAGGGATTGGCTGTACAGCTCTGCCTGTTCGTTCGGGGAGTCGGACATCGACTTTACCAAATCCGTCGGAGTCCACACTCTGATCGAGAATGTGGTGAGCTTCGTCAGCGGGGACGTGGGCAACCCCCCCGGCTTCAAGGAGCCCGAAGAGAGCATGTCGACGAGCCCCCAGGCCTACATTGTCGCCATGGAGCAGCAGCAGCTGCGAGCGGAGGTGAGCTCTTCCTCCGGATTGGGGAACGCGTCACACCCTGTCGCTCCGGGCCCCAGGGTGGTGGGTGGGGAGGCGGGCCTTTCAGTGAACTGGCCTGTCAGATTTTTCATATGCGTTTGCTCAGTGCGGGAGCTCCTACTTTGCATATGGGAGTCCCCAGATTCAGTCCCCAGAATATCCAGACGGAAGGATCAGGCAGTGGGCAATGAGAGAAGAAGAAGAAGAGGAGGAGGAGGAGGAGGAGGAGGAGGAGGAGTTTGGATTTATATCCCCCCTTTCTCTCCTGCAGGAGACTCAAAGGGGCTGACAATCTCCTTGCCCTTCCCCCGTCCTCACAACAAACACCCTGTGAGGTAGTTGGGGCTGAGAGAGCTCCAAGCAGCTGTGACTAGCCCAAGGTCACCCAGCTGGCGTGTGTGGGAGTGCACAGGCTAATCTGAATTCCCTAGATAATCCTCCACAGCTCAGGCGGCAGAGCTGGGAATCAAACCCGGTTCCCCCAGATTAGATACACGAGCTCTTAACCTCCTACGCCACTGCTGCTCAGAAGAGTTGGATTTATTTCCCCCCTTTCTCAAAGGGGCTTACAAACTCCTTTCCCTCCACCCCTCCCCAACAAACACCCTGTTTGGTGGGTGGGGCTGAGAGAGCTCCCAAGAACTGTGACTAGCCCAAGGTCACCCACCTGGCATGTGTTGGGAGTGCAGAAACACGTCTGGTTCACCAGATAAGCCTCCGCAGCTCAAGTGGCAGAGTGGGGAATCAAACCCGGTTCCTCCAGATTAGATACACGAGCTCTTAACCTCCCACGCCACTGCTGCTCCTGCCTGAGACTCTGGAGTGCTGCTGCCACCAGCCAGAGTAGGAAATACCATCGTTCAGTCGGTCCAGGGGTCCAGTTCAGTGTGTGTCTTCAAATGTCTGAGGCAGCAGCGTCCTAAAGAAACCAGGTGAGGGCAGGGTGGTGATGTCCCAATGGATTGCGTATCCCCAGAGGTATTTCCTTCTTGCTCTCCTTGGCTGTCGAAGCCTTGTGGGGGCAGGGGGAGCACTTAGCTGCCAGCCAATCAGCTCGTTCTGAGGATCTGCAAGCTTCCTGGCTGCTGTTTCTGTCCTTCAGATGGTGTTGTGCTGGCTCTTATGCATTGCAAATGGCCTTGGTTATCCCCTGGTTCACAAGGATAGGAGGGAAATCTTTGAAGTATACAGAAACCTTTGAAGTCCCCCAGATGCTGCTGCCCAGCCCAGCCGTGTTCCACATGTGCAGCTGGCTGAGAAAGAAGGGGAGCTTTTGCATGCCACTGAGGCTGCTATCCTTGCTTGCCCTGTGTTGCAAGCACCCCGCCACCTCTGGTGTTATTTGTTCCTGAACTGCTGTTGCTAGTTGGCCTATTGTGCGGCGTGCGGGTCTGCGGGCACACGCGTGTGTTTAAACAGACCCAACCCCTGTATTGATCCCCACGCACCTGAGTCATTTTGTCTCCCGTGGAGCCGTGCCAAACGCTGTTTGAAAACCTGTTTCCGTAGCTGCGTTTGGAAGCTCTCCATCAGATCCTGGTGCTTCTTTCCGGGATGGAAGAGAAGGGCAGCGCCCTCTCCGGAGGGAGCCGCCAAGGGCCAGGGTTCCCTTCTTCCTCGCTTCTGACGTCTGTGAGGCTGCAGTTCCTGGCTGGGTGCTTCGGCTTGGGCACCGTCGGGCACGCGGGAGCCAAAGGGGAGAGCGTCCGTCTCCATCACTATCAGGTAAGGGAGGCCGGGAAGTGGGCTTTGGTCAGTCATTTGCATCCTGTCTAATGTCATGCAGAGAGAATTTCCATTTTTAAAACCAGTTGCCGTGCAGAGCCGAGAAGGGAACTCTAGGGTTAGATTCAGCCTGGCCACAATTTGGGCTGCGAATGACCCTGAAATCCTCAGCTTCTTGCATCTGCTGCCCCCCAATTATGGGGCCAGGGGACCGGAGACTTCCTGGTATAGAGGAACCTCCATCTAGCCACAGTTCGTGATGTCTAAATTGTGGGTCCTTGAACAGATTCTGGAATTATGTTGTTAGACTTAATCCTAGTTTGCATCCCAGGAGGGCGCAAGACATCCCAGATGTTGTTTTTTTTACGAAGCACCCAAATAAATCCTGGTTGGATTTTGCACCCGTGTTCAGATAATTCTGATGACAAGCCCCACCCTACCTAAGCTGGTGGAAAGTCCCGTGTGTGCGTGAGCAGCACTTGCTTGCGTTGGCTGTCTGTACGAGTGAGGGAAAGGAATCCCTGGGGGGTGGGGGGTGGCCACTCCCCTGGAAGCGCTGTGTGAGATGTCACTTGACGGAGACTGTCTTCTGATATCTTCAGTGCAGCACGGGACCCGCACAGGATCCATGCTTTCTTCTTGGGTGCAAGGCAGGGCCGGGGGTCTTTTCCTTTCCTTTACATAAGCATTTTTATTGTCATTGTCATTGTGCACAACGAAATTTACAGCAGCATTCCTCGATGCACACAATTCCAGACTCATACCCCATCCTCACTTTCTCCTTCCTCCACCCATCCCCACACAGCCCCAAACACATCAACACGAAGCCGCGGAGTTCAGCATAGCCACAGCTCTAGAGTAGAAGCTGTCTCTAAGCCTCTTTGTCCTAGTTTTGATAGACCTGTATCGTCTGCCGGATGGTCACAGTTCAAAAAGAGAGTGTGCTGGATGAGATGGGTCTCTCAGAATATGTTGGGCTTTCTTTAGGCTTTGGGAATTATAGAGTTCTTCCCAGGAGGGGAGAGGGCAGCCGATAATCCTCTGTGCAGTAGCGATCACCCTTCGGAGCGCCTTCCTATCCGTCACTGTGCAACTGGAGATCCATACACAGATGCAGTCGGTTAAGACGCTCTCTATAGCACAGCGGTAAAAGGACACCAGGAGTTTTCCATTCAGTTGTTGTTTCCTTAAAAGTCTCAGATAGTACAGTCTTTGCTGGGCCTTCTTAACCACATGGCCTGAGGCTTCATGGGTGGGGATCTGGTTTGTCTCAGGATGGCATCAGGGCCGCGAAAAGGAGCATCCAGACTGAGATCCAGGTGGCCGTGCACAAGATTTACCAGCAGTTGTCGGCAACGTTGGACAGAGCCCTCCAGGCGAATAAGCACCACATCGGTAAGGAGGGGAGAGTGGGGGCCCCGACCCTTTCCTTGCTGATGGAAAACATGTCCAAATGTGGAGGCTGTTCTAACTTTTTTAAAATTAAAACAAAAGTCCTCTCTCCTTCTGTGTGTGTGTGTCAGAGGCCCAGCAGCGCCTGCTCCTGGTGACCGTGTTTGCCCTGAGCGTCCATTACCAGCCCGTCGACGTCTCCTTGGCCATTTCCACCGGCTTGCTGAACGTCCTGTCCCAGCTGTGTGGCACCGACACCATGCTCGGCCAGCCCCTGCAGCTCCTGCCCAAGAGCGGCGTCTCCCAGCTCAGCACGGCTTTAAAAGTCGCCAGCACCCGGCTCCTCCAGATCCTGGCCATCACCACCGGGTAAGTGTGGATGGATTGACTGCCCTTTTGCTGCTGTTCGAGAATACTGTTGTGTGATGGGAGGCCACCAAGGAAGGCTCTATAGAGGAAGGAGACCACCAAGGAAGGCTCTATAGAGTGGGGAAAGGCCCACTGCCTCTCCTTCTCACTTCCTTGAAAGCCCTTGCTGGACTCACTGACCGTCAGTGGCACTTATGTGTAAATGGTGCATGAACTGAAGATCTATGTTTCTCCCCTGTCTGAAAAGGGAGAGAGAGAGAGCAGCGGCATGCTGATTTGCTTCCACAGCTATAGATTTGCAGGCTTTTGCTCCTAGGAAACAGAGGAGTGACTCCCCCAAAGAGCAGTGGCGGGCTCCTTCTGGCTCTTGTAATTTGAATTGAGGTGCTCTTGCTTGATAATGAAAGGGAGCTGCAGAAATGCGTCTTTCCCCCCACCTGCGATTCTAGCTGCCATTTGCAATGGTAATTCAGACCAAGATGCTGCCAGCTAGTTCTTCCTTTCTCTCTCTGTCTCTCTATGACAGACCTGGGCATTATATGGCCCGCGGGCCACATCTGGCCCGCCGGATGACCCTGACTGGCCCCCCTGCCGTGCTGGGGAGCGAGGCGTCTTTGAAAGCCCCGCAGAAGCCGGTTGCCTTGGCTGCCGGCTTCTGCGGGGCTTTCAAAAGCGCCTCGCCCCCCTGCCTTTTGGCCCGGCCCTCCACAATATTTTCTGTTTCTTATGCGGCCCCATGGGAAAAATAATTTCCCACCCCTGCTCTGTGAGGTGCTCACTGTCTTTCCTCGGGTAAGGCTCTTCAGGCCTTGCAGCATTTTTCATAGCTGCAGGAACAACCCCTTCCTCTTCCCCGTGGCGGCTAACCTTTGCGTTTCTGCACAGCACATATGCCGATAAGCTGAGTCCCAAAGTGGTCCAGTCCCTGCTGGATCTGCTGTGCAGTCAGCTGAAAAACCTCCTCTTGCAAGCCGGAGGGATGCTCCTGGCCTCCTTTGGAGAAAAAGAAGAAGAGGAGGAAGAGGAGGAGGAGGAGGAAGAGGAAAAGGCTGAGGCCAATGTGGAGAGTGAGAGGAAGGACTTCAGAGGTAGGTACCATGTTCCTCCCACTCTGCTTCTTTGAGGAGGGGGTTGTGGTGGGGAGGGGTCGTTGCGCCAACATGCAGCTGTTCTGTTCCTGTAGCCCCTGCGGGTCCTGTACAGGCACCAGCTTCTCCAGTAAAAGATGCAGACCATGTCGTACTGGCAGAAACGTTGGCTCATGCTGTGGCCTTTGCTGTGGACCTGGGAACCCGCTTTCCACACCCGAGTCCACACAGCGCAGTAACTGGAGCCTGTTTTCTGTGCGCATGACCCATTTCTCCCTGACCCACAGTGGCCCTCCGAAAACAGCACGCTGCAGAGCTGCACCTCGGAGACTTCCTGGTTTTTCTCCGGAGGGTGGTTTCTTCCAAAGCCATCCAGTCAAAAATGGCCTCTCCCAAGTGGACGGAGGTGCTGCTGAACATCGCCTCTCAGAAATGCGGTTCAGGTGTGACATATTCAACCTATTTCCCACCACCTTCGTATGCACGGGTGTTTAGTTTTTCTGGGTAGGATTTTTAAGCACGGATCTTGCCTGTCCAGTAAATAGCGATGGGATCGCGTTTCGTATACGACTTGGGCATCCTGGCTGTATGACGTTTAAAAACTGCAGACATGACGTATTTCCAATTTGTTCTGGTTAGGTCTAGTTTTAAAATTCTCCTTCCGTTTGGCCCTGCAGGTGTGCCCTTGGTTGGCAACTTGAGAACCCGACTGCTCGCGTTACACGTCCTGGAAGCCGTCCTGCCTGCGTGCGAATCAGGTGTGGAGGATGATCAGATGGCCCAGGTCTGAGCAGTTTACAGTGTTTTGGAATTAAATCTCGAGTAATCCAGGGGTGGGGTGGAGAGTACTGTTGGTGTTCTGTTGGGTCTGTTCAGTTCCTGGGAATTCTCTCTTTTCTATTCTGCCTCGAAAGCCACCACTGGAGTGGATCTGGGGGCATGAATATAAAAACCGGTGAGATTTCAATCACTTCTAGCAGCCTCGGCCCCTACAAAAGGATGGCAAAGCTGGTTTGAATCCCTGCCAAGGCGCAAGTAGCTTCTGCAGCTGATGCTCTCTGTCTGGTCTTCCACAAGGAGATTTTTGAAAAGTCGAACAGTGGGAAAGGGCTCAGAGTGTATTAATGCAAAGGGTGGGCTCCTGCCAACTTTTCCATGAGGAGAAGAGGGACGAGACCCCCACCCCCCAGTTATTCCAGAGACAAAGCCATGTGGGAGGGGGCTTCAGGGGGGAGGGGAGGGGAGTCAAGTGAGGTCATTTGTGTCTTTCATCAGCCCAGAAACTGGTAGAATCCAATCCAGGGGCTTAATTGTAAAGGAGCTGGCAGGCTGATGTGATTGGAAATACAATTTCTGGCTAACGTGAATGTAGTAGACAGAACAGATGGAGAATTTCACTGTTGTTGTAGCTGGTCAGAAACGTTCTGCCATACATGAAATTGTGCAAAAACTCAAGTGCAAAACTGCCCGTGTGTAAGAAGTTGGATGCCCCCCCTCCCCCCCCACACAACTTTTTGGGTTTATGTATACAAAAAAAGGGGAAATGGTTATAAATGAATAGCATCATGTTGTATTAAATGTTACCTGACAGATTAAATACAACAAACAAGCATTCTAGTGATAGCCATGTAGTTATCTTTAACGTGCTGAGATTCAGTTGTTTTGCAACGCGGTCGTGTCCCAGGTGGTGGAGCGGCTGTTCTCCCTTCTGTCGGACTGCATCTGGGAGAGCCCCGTTGCTCAAGCCAAGCACATCGTCCAGATCAAAGAGAAGGAGCAGGAAATGAAGCTGCAGGTAGGAGCCTCCGTTGCTCTCCCCTCCCCTCCCCGCCACTCCGCTTTGTAAACAAACTTAACCCCATTCTGAGGTGTTTCCGATAGAAGCCGGGAGAAGCCGAAGAGGAGGACGAGAACCTGCCCATCCAGGAAGTGTCTTTCGACCCCGAGAAAGCTCAGTGCTGCTTGGTGGAGAATGGGCAGATCTTGACTCACGGCAGCGGAGGGAAAGGCTACGGATTGGCGTCCACCGGAGTTACTTCTGGCTGCTATCAGTGGAAGGTAAGAAGAGCAGAAGGCAGACTCGGACGTTGTTGGTGAGACGAGACCTCTTGAGTGCTGCCTGTGGAGAAACCTCTGTTGATGTTCGGGCACAAGAATTCTGGGGAGCTCTCAACCAGCTGTGTCTTACTCAGAATGGAGAGGGAGGAGGGAAAACATGAGCGGTTTGTGGTTCCTATAAGAACATAAGAACATAAGAACTAGCCTGCTGGATCAGACCAGAGTCCATCTAGTCCAGCATTCTGCTTCTCGCAATGGCCCACCAGGTGCCTTTGGGAGCTCACCTGCAGGAGGTGAAAGCAATGGCCTTCTGCTGCTGCTGCTCCTGAGCACCTGGTCTGCTAAGAAGCATACATTGCAAAATCTGGAGGATCAAGGAGGATCAAGATTGAGTAGCGCAGATAGGATCTAATTTCTCCTCCATAAATCTGTCCAAAGCCCTTTTTTTTAAATCTATCCAGGTTAAGTGGCCATCACCACCCTCCCTGTGGCAGCATATTCCAAACACAAATCACACGTTGCGTGAAGAAGTGTTTGCTTTGATTAGTCCTAATTCTTCCCCCCAGCATTTTCAATGAATGCCCCCTGGTTCTAGTATTGTGAGAAAGAGAGAAAAATTTCCCTCTGTCAACATTTTCTACCCCATGCATCATTTTAAAGACTTCAATCATATCCCCCCTCAGACGTCTCCTCTCCAAACTAAAGAGTCCCAAATGCTGCAGCCTCTCCTTATAAGGAAGGTGCTCCAATCCTTCAATCATCCTCGTTGCCCTTCTCTGGAAACATTGGACCACATTTTATGTTATTGCCCAAAATATAACCCACAGAGGGAAGCTTTATTACTACCGATAATGGGAAATGTGCCTTCCAAAAATATCAACCCCAAAATGTAAGCTAAACAACCGGTAAATACGATCCTTTTACACTTGGGAGAATAGCCAAGTATTTGCTGCAAGTCATGTCCTTAAGAGGTATGTAAAATACGCAAGTATAAAATTATATTTAAATGTGAAATACTCTATACCTCTGGTACTCCTGGGTTATTATAGAAGGTGTATACAAGGAGCTCATTGTTATTTATTGCATTTTAATGGAAATTTAATTAATTTATAGCATTAGTATATACCATTTGTAGATCTTGGGGAAGGTTATACCTTTTTAGTAAATAGGCTGTGAATAACGAATGGCTAGAAATATCTTAATCCTGCCTTTTAAGTGTAGTTGTACTATATCTGTTCACAATTCCGTGTACAATGGAATGGTCAACATTTTTTAATCTATATTATATTTGTATAAATGAAGTGTGATCTTAGAATGTACAATTACTCATAGACGGCATGTACAACTCTTTTAAATTTAATAACGGTCTATATTCACGCTTGTATACCTTATGCCAATAAAGGTCTATTGTGATTGTGATTGAGTGCTGCCTGTGGAGAAACCTCTGTTGACGTTTGGGCACGAGAATTCTGGGGAGCTCTCAACCAACTGTGTCTTACTCAGAATGGATCCTCCTTGATCTCAGATTGCAAATGCCTTAGCAGACCAGGTGCTCAGGAGCAGCAGCAGCAGCAGAAGGCCATTGCTTTCACATCCTGCATATGAGCTCCCAAAGGCACCTGGTGGGCCACTGCGAGTAGCAGAATGCTGGACTAGATGGACTCTGGTCTGATCCAGCAGGCTAGTTCTTATGTTCTTATGTTCTTATGAGAGAGAGGAGGGAAAACACGAGGGGTTTGTGGTTCCTGTAGCACTGTTGTGATTGGCAGCCCAAATTTGGGCCCTGAGCTTGTACCGCTGTCCCTCGCGAGCTGGACTCTGTGGTTTTGGAAGTTTTAGGTTTGACCCATGGTTTGCTGACCGCTCTGGAAACCAAGGGCCCTCCTCCTTGGTCTGCACAGGTGCTTAGAAGCTTCGTCAGAGCCCCGTTTTGTTCTCGTCAAATGTGGAGGAATGTTGCAGCTCGTTCTGGACCCGACACCCAGTGCCAAATGCAGAGCTGGGGATTTGTAAAAAGCTTTCTGTGCTCCTTGTTGTAGGCTGGAAGCATCCCCCTGCAAATAAAAACGAATCCCTTGAAGCCGTTTGTTTGCTAATGGGGTGGCTTTTCGACAGTGGCGTATCTACCTAGGGACAAGGGGTAGCCCTTGTCCCCGGGCGCCACTCTTCTGGTCACGTGAGGGGCGCAAAATCAGCCCCCCACGTGACCAGGAAGTCCTGCTGTCTCCTCCTTTTCGCGTGCACCTCGAAACCCGCTTTAGCGATGCCCCAACCCCCCTTCCTGATCCCTCATAGCCCCACCTCCGCGGGCCTCAGTGCTTACAGCACAAAGAAGGTCTCCGGGAGCGAAGGTTGACTGCAGTCTCTTCTGGCCTGCCTGGAGGGGAGGTCAGAAGAGACTGCAGGCTGCCGGCAGGGAGCCCAGCTGGCAGGGCGAGTCTGGGGGGGAGGTGGGCACCCTAGACCTTGCCCATGTCCATGGTGATGTGGGCGGGGTCGAGGGCAGTGGGGGTGGAGCCTGGGGGCATCAAGGGCGGGGGGGCAGAGGCTGGGGGGACGTCCTGGAGACAATTTGTCTCCAGGCACCATTTACCCCTGGAACGCCTCTGCTTTTCAAGTCCCAAACTGATTTTTCAATGTTCCTGCCCTGCTTACTGTTGTGGTGAGTGTGTGTTTGTATCATCTCACCCCTAGTTCTACATCGTGAAGGAAAACCGAGGCAACGAAGGCACCTGCGTCGGCGTGTCTCGCTGGCCAGTCCATGACTTTAATCACCGCACGACCTCTGACATGTGGCTGTACCGAGCGTACAGCGGCAACCTCTACCACAACGGGGAGCAGACCTTGACCCTGACCAGTTTCACCCAAGGCGACTTCATCACGTGCGTGCTGGATATGGAAGCCAGGACCATTTCCTTTGGTTACAACGGAGAGGTAGGGGACCGCTTCTTCGGGAACGGAGGGATGCTGCAGTCTCGCTCTTCTGCTGGTTTCATGGGTCCTTCTTGTTGTGTGTTCCACCAGGAGCCAAAGCTGGCTTTCGAAGATGTGGACGCCGCGGAGTTATACCCTTGTGTGATGTTTTATAGCAGCAACCCGGGAGAAAAGGTAACTGGAATGTCAGGCGTAACGGCCAAACATTTGCACCCTAATTGGTAAGGGCCTGTCAGATTGACAGTCGAGCGGAGGGGAGGCAGATGAGGAGACATTGTAAACATAATAAATAATGGAATTTTTTTAAAAAATGTAACTACTAAAGAGACAATAAGCTCTGTCTGCTGGGAATTGATTATAACCCCATGATTATAACCTCCAGGGGAGAGTTTAGTGACTGGACGCAAGGAACTGTATATTGGAATGCTGTGTTTTATGGGTTTTTTAGCTGTTTTAATCCTAATAGAGCCGTAAGCTTCTTATATTGTAAATTGTCGATGTTTTAAATTGTGCTCTACTTATATGATGTGAACCGCCCAGACCAGCCATTCTCAACCAGGGTTGGTTCCGTGGTACCCTGGGGTCCCATGAGCATGTCCCAGGGGTACCGCGGCAACACTACTGCCCCCCCCCCCCCATTT
The DNA here is from genome assembly GCF_021028975.2 of Sphaerodactylus townsendi. Taxonomy (NCBI): domain Eukaryota; kingdom Metazoa; phylum Chordata; class Lepidosauria; order Squamata; family Sphaerodactylidae; genus Sphaerodactylus; species Sphaerodactylus townsendi. The sequence continues at coordinate 7,771,907 of NC_059441.1, forward strand.
TTGTGGTGTCTCCCACCGGTGCCAACAAGGACATGGAGCTGGCCCATGGGGCAGGGCCTGCCGCACGGTCAGCAGCCACTCCCCCCCCCAGTGCTTCCCTTCGTCCTGGGAGGAGAAGGTGGGGGGGGTGGTGGCAAGCAGGAGCAATGGGAGGGGAAGGTGGGGGGTGGCGGCAGGGGTACCGTGAGATATGAAGAGTGAGGTCAAGGGTACCCTGACCTTGAAAAGGTTGGGAAACACTGGCCCAGACCCCTTCAGGGGAGGGTGGTATACAAAACTAAATAATAATGATAATGATAATAATAATGATATTGTAAGAACTGTAAAAAAAAGCTTGTAAGAACTGTGCCTTGTTTTTAGATTAGAAAAATGTGCTAGCTTTTGGGAGTATTGCTCTGCATTTAGGAAGATATAAATCCCCTTAGTGAACAAGAATTGTGATTATATGAAGCAAATGCAATTCAGGATTGCATTCTAATGACACCGAAAATTGAAGAGCACGCAAATTAAACTGTAGCACCTTATTGCTGTATCTCAACGGAGCGCCTTTCTCTGCCTAGGTCAAAATCTGCGACATGCAGATGCGTGGCACCCCGAGGGACTTGCTGCCCGGGGACCCCATCTGCAGTCCCGTCGCCGCCGTGCTTGCAGAGGCCACGATCCAGCTCATGCGCATCCTCCACCGGACAGACCGCTGGACACACTGCATCAACAAGAAAATGATGGAGCGGCTGCGCAAGATCAAAACGTGCCTGAAAGACGGGGGCCAGAAGCTGAAGAAGAGCCGCTCCCTCCAGAGCAGGGAGGAGAACGAGGCCCGGGAGGAGAAGGAGGAGGGCAGGGAGGAGGAGAAGGGCAAGCACGGCAGTCGGCACGGGCTGGCCGACCTCTCCGAGGCCCAGCTGAAGACGCTGTGTGTGGAGGTGTGGCCTGTGCTGGCCGTGATCGGCGGGGTCGACGCGGGGCTCCGTGTGGGAGGCCGCTGCGTTCACAAGCAGACGGGGCGGCACGCGACCTTGCTCGGTGTGGTCAAAGAAGGCAGCACGTCGGCCAAGGTCCAGTGGGACGAAGCAGAGATCACCATCAGGTATGGCTTGTGTTCAGGACTGGCTCGGGGAGAGGTCCCGATAGGACGCGCCACTTGTGTTTTGAGAGTGTGGCCGCGGGCACTAATGCTGGCTGGCAGCCCGTCAGAGGTCGCAGGGGGATACGTTTTAGTCGCTCGCAAGTGTTCCAGGGCTGCGGTTTTCAAGAGGCCAATTTGAGGCCTTTTCCGTCCTGTGCTCGCATGTGGGAGGATTGTGCTGGTTTGAATAAAAGGTGAATAATATCAGTTGCCTTTTGGGAAAACAAAAAAACAAAGGATCTCGGGGGGATTTGAAGACCCACGGGGAAGCAGGCTGCGGCTCGCAGGAGCTTGTGCGCCATCGATTGGTCGCACTTGGTTTGTTTGCTCTGCCGGGCGAGCGTGCCTTTTCCCAAACCTGTGTGCGCAACCGAGCCTTTCTTAGCAGTTAGTTGACTTGGCGCATACGTAGAGACGCATGTTCCGTTGAAAACGCCTGGCATGCTTCCGTTACCGTCGCGTTGTGTCGCCTCTCCCCACGAACTGATCACAACCTGATTCTTTCCCCTCGTTGCTTACGTTTGCTTTTTAGACTATTGGTTCGTCTTAGCTTTCGATTAAACATATATTTACGTCTTATTTTTGCCTACATCATTTCCTGTACTTTCCTCCTGTCTACCCCTCACTTGCTTCTTCCTGTGTCATTTCTGGTCTTTATTAAAGCTTCCCAACTTTTTGGTCGCCTAGTGATACGCCACTGTATAACCTGGAACCTTGTGAGTCCCTGCCCTTTGACGTTGCGAGGTTTCGGGGACTGACAGCCACCGTGTTGCTGGACCTGACCTATCTGACCGGCATCCACGAAGACTTGGGCAAGCAAAGCGCCAAGCGGCACGAGAAGAAACACAAGCACGAGGCGGAAGAGAAAGGAGAGGCAGACCTGAAGACGGAAGCAGATTCCTTGTCGGAGGCTCGGCCGGTGCCGAGCTCGGAGGAGGTCAAAGGCCACGGAGCCGCCGCTTCAAAGTCAGACAGTGAAATGGCTTCTTTTTCTTTAGAGTCCGTTTCCCTAGGTATGGATTGCCAGCATTCAAGCGCCGAAGGCAAAAGAAAGAATCATGAACACGCTTCCAAGAATCATGACGTGGTACAATCAGAAATCCGGGCAGTGCAGCTGTCCTACCTTTACCTCAGCGCTATGAAATCGCTCAGCACTCTTCTCAGCTGCAGCAAGTACGCCGAACTGTTGCTGATCCCGAAAGTCTTGGCCGAGAGCGGCCACAACTCCGACTGTGCCAGTTCTCCCATCGTCCACGAGGATGTCGAAATGCGGGCCGCCTTGCAGTTCCTGATGCGCCACATGGTGAAGCGGGCAGTCATGCGCTCCCCCATCAAGAGGGCGCTCGGGCTGGCGGATCTGGAGCGGGCGCAAGCCATGATCTATAAGCTGGTGGTTCACGGGCTGTTGGAGGACCAGAGCGGCAGCAGAATTAAGCCAGGTACCTCCTGAGTAGCTCCTGATTTGAATGTTTGATCTTGCGCTCATCTTTTAACTGGAGATGCTGGGGATCGAACCTGCTCCAAATGTGCCCCTTCATAAGAACATAACAACTAGCCTGCTGGATCAGACCAGAGTCCATCTAGTCCAGCTCTCTGCTACTCGCAGTGGCCCACCAGGTGCCTTTGGAAGCTCACAGGCAGGATGTGCCCCAGCCAGACTCAGTTCTGAATTTAGACCATGGCTGCTTGGGCTGGGGGGAAACCCTGAGCCCCATTTATTAGTCAGGGAGACCTGGTAGGGCGCTGAACGATTCAGCACCATCCTCTCACCCCCGCTTCTCCCCCTGCCCCCCTACACACAAATGTTCTGGGCAGGTGCATGCTCAGGTAGGAGCCTTCCCTGTATTAGGGGCTGAGGGTTTGGTCCTGGCAGTGGAATGTCTGTTGCCTGGCTGTCTTCTGGCTGAGGCTGTGAGGACCGTTGCCCTTGGCTTATTTCGTTAGTGGTATGGCTGGCAAAGTGGGGGTGGGGTGATTTTTCACGGGCGCATTGGTCATGGAAGCAGCCGTGCAGTCCGAGTCCTGGAAGGAAGCAATGCAGGGCCCAAGGGCTGGCTGCTTGTGGCCTCGGAAACCCCCAAGGGGCAGTGCGGAGGCTCCAGTCAGCTAGAAGGAGCAGCAGTGGCGTAAGAGGTTAAGAGCTCGTGTATCTAATCTGGAGGAACCGGGTTTGATTCCCAGCTCTGCCGCCTGAGCTGTGGAGGCTTCTCTGGGGAATTCAGATTAGCCTGTACACTCCCACACACGCCAGCTGGGTGACCTTGGGCTAGTCACAGTTCTTCGGAGCTCTCTCAGCCCCACCTACCTCACAGGGTGTTTGTTGTGAGGGGGGAAGGGCAAGGAGATTGTAAGCCCCTTTGAGTCTCCTGCAGGAGAGAAAGGGGGGATATACATCCAAACTCCTCCTCCTCCTCTTAAGCAAGCCAGAGTCTTCAGACATGGGGCTGCCCTACCTTTCACCTTCTGAATTTGGTGAATGACCTGTGTGGCATTCTTTTAACAAGGCAGGGAGGGACCGTGCATGCAGAGAAAATTAAACCTTCCCCCCTGTGATGTAATGAAGTAAGACGCACCAGTAGCTGATTAAAGAACGGAGTCTTCGCTATTTTAGCTGCTGCTTTTTTAGAAGGAAAGCAAATATACTGGATGGTTTCCCAGGGCTACGGTAGCTGGTATCCTAGCAACAAACTAGATCCTCCGCGGATGGGTTGGAGCGCTGCACGGTTCCCCTCGTATGCTTCTGGACAGTATTTTCATCAGCTGCCAAGGCGGAGCTTTAGTTCAGTGGGAGGAGACTGCCCACAATAATGACAAAAACAAATTGGGAGGTTCTGGCCTTCCCTTCTGTGGCTTCATTCCTGCTTTTAAAAAGCTTCAGAATTGCTTGTGTACCTTTCCATGTGTCTCAAATATGGTTGAAATGTTGATTCTATAGAGGTGGATCAGCAAGCCGAAGAAAACGACCCAGCCCAGCAGGCCCAGACCCCCGTCACGACGAGCCCTTCCGCCTCCAGCACAACTTCTTTCATGAGCAGCTCTCTGGAAGACACCACGACGGCCACCACCCCGGTCACGGACACGGAAACAGTGCCTGCCTCGGAGTCCCCTGGCGTGATGCCCCTCAGTCTCCTTAGGTACGGGCAGGCTTGCGATCCTCCTTCTTCTCTTAAGTGAACCAGGGGGCCGTCGTTGCGTGCTTCGAGAGGCCGTCTTCATTTTGTTAAAGATCAGTTCTCACTTCCTGACACTTTTTTTGGCAAATTTGAACTGACTGCACATGGTATGGAGGAGAGTGAGTCAGAAGTAGCCCCACGGCTTTTCAAGGGTGTCTCTTTTCCCAGACCAGGCGTCTGCAACCTGCGGCTCTCCAGATGTTCATGGACTACAGTTCCCATCAGCCCCTGCCACGGCCATGGTGGAAGGGGCTGATGGGAATTGTAGTCCATGAACATCTGGAGACCCGCAGGTTGCAGACCCCTGTCCCAGACAGTTCAAGCACTCCCCAGAGAACTCTTCTCTGATCTGTATTGTCGAAGGCTTTCACAGCCGGAATCCCTGGGGTGCTGTGTGGTTTCCGGGCTGTATGGCCGTGTTCTAGCAGCATTCTCTCCAGCATTCTCTTCTCTGATCAGTGATATTGATGAGCAAGAGCAGTGGCGGCCAGTGCATGGCACTCCAGATGTTACAGGGACTACACTCTCCCTCTATCTGCCCTGCCAGCAATGGCCTAATCGGTAGTTGTTGCGAAGGGCTGATGGGGAAGGTAGCAATCGATAGGTATAAAAAAATCTGATTACGGCTTCTACAATTCACGGAGCTAGAGCCTGGGACTTGCCAACGTTCTTGTTTTTTTGAAAGTGGGTGGGGCAATTGGGGGCTTTTGCCCAGCGGGGTTTCCGATTGGCCGTGGGAGTTAACAGGCATAACGTTCACTCCCTGACATTTTATGTTTTGCTTGGCCTCCCACGGCAGCCATCGTGTGCTTGCAGCCTCCGCCCTGTGTCAAAAAAATGTCCTCAGTTCAGAAAGGGTTGGGGACCAGCGGCCTGAAGCTCTCGCCCGCTGCCAGCGGGTTTCTTAGCCGCCTCTCTTCACTGTATCCCAAAACCATTCCTGAAACTCCACTCAGGGTAGTGGTTTTTAACCTGGGCAAGGACAGGTGTTGTGCTAGCTTTCCCTGTGGCCAAGAAGCCTCCTTACTAGCCAGGAGGAGGTGTTGTCCGGTGATCTCTGCGAGCCAAGAGTTCAGTTTGGAGGCTGGGCGCTTCCTGCTCTCGGTGCAGACCTGTTTTCCTCCTTTTCCAAAGGCAAATGTTCTCGAGCTACCCAACGACTACGGTGCTCCCGACAAGACGTGCTCAGACGCCGCCCATCTCCTCCCTGCCCACATCCCCCTCTGACGAGGTGGCCCGCAGGCAGAGCCTCACCTCCCCCGACTCCCAGCCTGCCAGGTCCACCAATCGCACAGGTGAGTCCTGGTCCCCACGACAGGGCTCGGCGCTTCTGGTTTTCCGAGTTCTTGCAAGCTCACTTGGGGCTGGTGTGCATCAGGCTGTGAATTCAGCTTGCACCACCTGAAGCAGCGGTTGAAGACAACTTCCTGCTTTCTGTGCTCCAGTAATGCTGAAGTAGCAGAAGCCGCTTCGTGTTCTGGGCCAGGTTTAGTGGGTTTCCCTTGAACGGCTTTGATGAGATGCTTCAGTCGTGAGACCTGTGGCAGAGAAGACACTGGTGCTTGTGGTTGTCTGAGACCTAGTAGTGCCATCCCCCCAGGTAGTCAGGTGGAATCAGGTGTGAGAGGGCTGGGCTGGAGGAGGAGCAGTCTCCCTGCAGGGTTGGTTGGAGAACAGAACATGGTCTTGACTGTGAAGTGTTCTGCAACTTTAAAACAATATATAAATTGTAATAAAGCTTGCAGTACAGCAGGCAATTTTCTCTGAATTTATCTGAACAGCTGTGCTGCCTGCATCTTAATTTCTCTTTGAAGGGTGACCATGAGCAAGAGGGAGAAAGCCCAGCAACAGCTTTTCTTAATTGCATCTTAGCAAATATTTCCCCCAATCATTTTTGAACATGAATTATAGCTGAACTTCGGCCTCTTCTTTGTTGCCTCCTTAAGTGACACCTTTTCACCTGTGCAGCCAGAAGTTCTAAATCAGTGGTGGCGAACCTATGGCACGGGTGCCAGAGGTGGCACTCAGAGCCCTTTATGTGGGGGTTGCCAGAGGTGGCACTCAGAGCCCTTTATGTGGGGGTTGCCAGAGGTGGCACTCAGAGCCCTTTATGTGGGGGTTGCCAGAGGTGGCACTCAGAGCCCTTTTATGTGGGGGTGGGGTGGAAAATCACCCCCCCACACACACACACATATCTAGGCTAACCTGGGTATGATCCTTTACCTGGGAGTAAGCTCGGTTGCTGGCAATGGAGCTTGCTTCTGAGTAAACCCTCCTAGGGTCATGATTCACCCATTAGAAGCGTTGTACTGTTGCTTCACCAAGCTTACTCCTGAGTAATGCGCTTCTAAACTAAAACATCAGTATTCAGATTAAATTGCCATGTTGGCACTTTGCGATAAATAAGTGGGTTTTGGGTTGCAATTCGGGCACTCGGTCTCGAAAAGGTTCGCCATCGCTGGTCTAAATAATCTCTCAAGGACGAGCAGGATTAGTAAGATTCAGGCAACTACAGACTTTGAGGTTCTGAGTCCTTTGATTGCAGCCGTCCACTGTCATTCCTCTGAATGCAGAGAGCCCCATAGCTTTTAATTGGCTGTAGCCTGACTGATCAAACATGGGCCGGAAGTGTTGGGAGGGCGGGCACAAGGGGTGCTGCCGACTGCTCTGATAGCTCTCCTCCTCAACTCACAGCTCTGTCGGACCCAAGCAGCCGCCTTTCCACCTCTCCTCCTCCTCCTGCGATCGCAGTGCCCTTGTTAGAAATGGGATTCTCCCTCCGGCAGATTGCAAAAGCGATGGAAGCCACAGGTAAGCCACAGGTTACAAAGGGAAGTGCTTCAGTGTGAGAGAGAGATGCTTTTCGTGTGCACAACGGAATCCAACCTTAGTCCCAAATTCTGTGCTCAGATTAAATTATGTAAATGAAATAACGTTTTTAGAATCAATTTGTAATGAAGTGAGTTGTTTTAGTTTGTCATAGCAAAAAGACCAAAGTAGATTAACTGGTTGGGGGGGGGGGGGGTCCTTTTAGCAAGGGTTGACCAGGGACCTGCCGTCACACCTGTGGGTAGTCACAGTGTTCTTAAGCACGTGCAGAGTGAGTGCCTTTTCATCACAATCCAGACGCAAGAGTCCCAGCCCCACGCCTAGAATTGGAAGTTAACCACCTGTCTTGCAAAGGATCACTCCGCAGCGAGCCACCGACCCTCTGAAGAGCTGTAGCCATTTTTGGTCCAAGACGTGTCGACTTCTGCCCAGATGGAGTTGATAAAGAGTGAGGGGGAGTGGGAAGGGGCAGAAATTGGGGTTAGGCGCGGAGAGGGAGACAGACAACCACGCAAGGCACGCAGGCCAGATAGTCCCGATCATTTTCTCACTTCAGTTGCCAAGCCCAGTCGGAGCTTTTTTCTGAAGTAGCAAGAGGTAGAAATTGGCTGGTGAAGAAAGAGGAGGAATGAACTCAGTTCTTAACTCCATTTCATTTGTCATAAGAACATAAGAACAAGCCAGCTGGATCAAACCAGAGTCCATCTAGTCCAGCTCTCTGCTACTCGCAGTGGCCCACCAGGTGCCTTTGGGAGCTCACAGGCAGGAGGTGAAAGCAATGGCCTTAAGAACATAAGAACTAGCCAGCTGGATCAGACCAGAGTCCATCTAGTCCAGCTCTCTGCTACTCGCAGTGGCCCACCAGGTGCCTTTGGGAGCTCACATGCAGGATCTGAAAGCAATGGCCTTCTGCGGCTGCTGCTGCTCCCGAGCACCTGGACTGTTAAGGCATTTGCAATCTCAGATCAAAGAGGGTCAAGATTGGTAGCCATAGATCGACTTCTCCATCAATCTGTCCAAGCCCCTTTTGAAGCTATCCAGGTTAGTGGCCATCACCACCTCCTGCAGCAGCATATTCCAAACACCCATCACACGTTGCGTGAAGAAGTGTTTCCTTTTTATTAGTCCTAATTCATCCCCCCCAGCATTTTCAATGAATGCCCCCTGGTTCTAGTATTGTGAGAAAGAGAGAAAAATTTCCCTCTGTCGACATTTTCTACCCCATGCATAATTTTACAGACTTCAATCATATCCCCCCTCAGACGTCTTCTCTCCAAACTAAACAGAAATGTCAACAGAGCTTCATAAAACGAATGGGAATTCCATTATTAATCATCCATTTTAATGGGAAATGTAACTTTCGTTCACAGTTTGTGATTAATTTGAGAGTTTTCCCTGCTGTTTCAGGTGCAAGAGGGGAAGCCGACGCCCAGAATATCACCGTCCTGGCCATGTGGATGATCGAGCACCCTGGGAACGAGGAAGACGAAGAGCCTCAGTCGGAAGAGGCAGCAGACCCGCGCCACCGGTCAGCCGTCTCTGGGGGCAGCGGGAAGTCAAGCGAGCAGGGCTACTTGCAGTCTCCGGGGGACATCCCTTCAGCTGACGCCACGGAAATGGAGGAAGGCTTCAGTGAAAGGTAAAGCACGAGTTTCTTCCGTGGCACCAAAACCGGTTGGAGGAGCCATAAGTCTCCGTTAAGACGTAACAGACTGTGGCCTGTTCATTGCAAGCGTGAGATGCGGAAGCCCTCTCCCCCTCCGTCCTCAAAGGATGAGTTGGATCATGAAGGTTTTCGGGGCTCCTGAGAAAATGTCACGATGTCTAAAATGTACAAACAAACAAACAGGGCCTCAGTCCTTCAGCTCACATGGGGTACCACAGCCTCAGGAATCCTGGTGGGGCAGAGGATCGCAGACCAGATCCGTGTTCCTTGTGTTGTCAGATCACTGGATCCAACCCACCATTTTAGCGGAATAGGATCAAATGTTGCTGTAGCAGCTTAGTGAGCGCTCCACACGTTTCGCCATCATTTCTCCTCTCCCTTGTGTGCTTTCAGCCAAGAGAACATGGAGCACGCAGAAAACGCCGCCTCTGGAAGCGGACCTGCTTCCAGGGGCCGGTCGGCGGTGACGAGGAGGCACAAATTTGACTTAGCGGCTCGGACGCTGCTGGCACGCGCAGGTGGGTGTCTGGAAATACGCTTTCCCCCACTTTTCTCCTTTTCTTCCTTTAGCTTGTCAAGGATGGCGCTTCAACTGAATGGCCAGCTTGCATGCATCACTTTGTATTTTGAATGTTCATAGATAGGTGCAACCATCTGGCTGTTCGATATATCTAGGAACCGCGTGTGACCCAAGCGCAGGTCAATGTCTCTGTGCAGTGGGGCCAGACGGGGAAAGGGTAGAAGTGAATGGCAACTCTTTATTGTATAATAGCAGCAGGCAGCTGCCTAGAATTAGTCATAAAGCTGGATGTGTGTAGTTGAAGAGGTAAAATATGTTCCAGAGGGAGATGTGTCAGGACCCTCAGAACTAGGACAAAGAGGCTTAGAGACAGCTTCTACTCTAGAGCTGTGGCTATGCTAAACTCCGCTGCTTCATATTGATGTATTTGGGGCTGTGTAGGGATGGGTGGAGGAAGGGGAAAGTGAGGATGATGTATGAGTCTGAATTTGTGTGCATCGAGGAATGCTGCTGTAAATTTCGTTGTGCGTGCACAATGACAATAAAATGCTTATGCTTATGCTTATGTGTGAGCACTATACTCAGAGAGAGAGGGATTGCTGGGTAAGAGCTGCCTTATCTGGCTGGCCTCCTTGTGGGGAGGGGATAGACCAGTGATGGCGAACCTTTTCGAGACCGAGTGCAGCCCAAATTGCAACCCAAAACCCACTTATTTATCGCACAGTGCCAACACGGCAATTTAACCTGAATACTGAGGTTTTAGTTTAGAAAAAACGGTTGGCTCCGAGGCGCGTGTTACTTGGGAGTAAGCTTGGTGAAGCAACAGTGCAACGCTTCTAATGGGTGAATCACGACCCTTGGAGGGTTTACTCAGAAGCAAGCTCCGTTGCCAGCAACCGAGCTTACTCCCAGGTAAAGGATCATGCCCAGGTTAGCCTAGATGTGTGTGTGGGGTGTGCGTGTGATTTTCCACCCCACCCCCACATAACGAACTGTGCACGTGTGCCCACAGAAAGGGCTCTGAGTGCCACCTCTGGCACCCGTGCCATAGGTTCGCCCCCACTGGGGTAGACTGCGCAGTTGGGAGGAGCCCTTTCTCCATGTCCCTGACACGTCTGAGCCTTTACCATAATTCCCCCCTGTTGGCAACCAATGTGCAATATTTAGTGGTAGCTCCTGTTTACATGCAAAATAAAGAATACGGTTTTCTTCTCTGGTTTAAGCGGGGTTGTACCGCTCTGTACAGGCTCACAGGAACCAGACCCGGCGAGAGGGGATCTCCTTGCCCCATGACCCCGGAGCGCTGTATGACTTCAACTTGGACGAGGAGTTGGAAATCGACCTGGACGATGAAGCCATGGAAGCCATGTTCGGGCAAGACCTGGCCAGCGAGAACGACATTCTGGGAATGTGGATCCCAGAGGTATTGGACTGGCCAACCTGGGTGTGTGTGAATGCAGCCGGGGCTGCTTTGCTTATTTATTGCTATTTGTAACCAGTAACTCTTGTGTTATCCGGTCGTTCGTTGCCGCGGTCGTCACTAATACTTGCAGGATTTCAGGCTTAGTTTAACAGTGTGAGGGAATAGCTTCTTGTCACTGGCATCTCTGTGCTCGTGTGTGAAATTGGCTTTTCCTCCAGGAAGTAACAGTTGTGATACCTTCTGTTTGGACAAACAATAAGCAACACACACACACGCGTGCCTTTATTGGCATACAAACCAGGACAATATTTTAAAGCAAAACCAAGTTTAAGAAGTGCAGTTAAAACTACTAATTTCCAGTATAAAATTTGCAGCAGTTTTACAAAAGAGCACATCAGAGCTGTTCAGGAGATTGGGTATCTTATAACATTCTTTCCACTGAGAACATTGCAAGAAAATGGAATTAATGTATTTCATGCGTATCTTATTGTATTTAGGGCATAGAAACAGAGAATGGTCAAGTGTTTCAACCGCAATCAGATCACATGAACAGACTTTTAGAACATTCTATATTCTTAAATCTTCCCTCCAGCAGAGCTGATGGCAGCACATTACATCTTGCAGTAGCCAAGGCTGTCCTCTGGGTGGGATTAATCAGCAGACGAAGATATGCTGCCATAATTCCACACTCGCATGGGATTAATAATGTAGTTGGAGAACAGGTAGTCTTGGCTGCAAGAGTCAAATTATGAAAATCAAGATCCAAGAGCCTATGCTTAACTAGTCTGAAGGCTTCCACCTTTGTGAGCATAAGGAGTGATTCCAAGGGGAAGCCAATAGCTTCAACCTTTCTAAAGATCAAAGTATACCATTCTGAAATAAAGTGATCTGATAACAGAGAGGGAATATAACTATAATAATCAATGAGCAACCCAAAAATCTGATCTGTTTTTAAGTAAGGGGAGAGCATGCTAGCAGTGAAGATTTCCCCCTCTGTTTTTTAAAATCTAAACACTTGTTTATACCTAAGATCAACAGTTGTCGTTGTTATTCCTCTGGGCTGCTCTTGAAAGATTCTGAATTTCCGGGGGACTTTTGAGCAGATACTTTTTTGCTTCTTTCACGTTTGCACAATGTGAATGGAATTCGCCTTGCATGAACGGCCGGTCGGTGCTTCTGTGTGGTTAGGCCCAGTTCACAGTTGCTGGGGGTAAAAAAACAAGACCCTCTTGTGGTAGGGTCTGTACATTTTCCCAAGGAAGTCATGTGAAATCTTCCACTGGATGTTCCACTCTATCATTACTTTGTGGGTTTTTTCCCCATTAAAGGTGGAAGTTAAAGAGGTTCAAGCCTTTTCCATGGGCTGCTTTGAGAGAGGTTTTGTACGACACGAAGACTTCTTCTAAATGTTGATTCTGCCCCATTCATCAGAGGTCTGCTTGTTGCTGCCTTCTGGTAGCTCTCCCCAGCCCTCTTGAGCTCCATGCCAGATTCCTTCTCCCATTCCGTGCTCTTCTCCCTCCGCCCATTGGATCAAATATATTTTGGCACGCGTGGATGTGTCAGTCAGTGCCGTTTGGGGAACCCAACATTTATATAGGGAACAAACTCGAGAGACCCCTCTCTGCTCTCCCGGTAGAAGGAAGTAGGCCTGGGAAAGGTGGGGGGCTGCGAAGGGGAGCCGTGGAAGCTTAAGTGCCGTGGGGTGTTGGGGTTTGTGGTCTGCTGATACGTGTCATTGTTGCAGGTCTCAGAGATTAAATTAAGCAGGTGCAGAAAAACAATCCCAACTTCCATAATGTATTTTTTCCCTTGGGAAGTTGTTGTTGTTGTTATTATTATTTATTCGATTTCTTAATCGCTCTACCCCTGAAGGTCTCAGAGTGGTGTACATGCAAACAAAAGAACAAAACAATAAAACCAGTGCACAAAGACAATCAAACAATCATTAAAATCCACGGAATCAATTAATTAAAATAGCAGCAGTATAACCCATCTACCACTTGGTAGGTGGCGCCCCGGTCCTAACCCTGGGAGGGTTACCAGCAGATGGTGCATGGGTATCGAGAAGGGGCAGCTACTCAGTGGCCAGCTCCCCCAAAAGCCCAGTGGAACAGCTCAGTCTTGTTGGGATCTTGTAGCCAAAAGAATTTGACTTCTGTGGATTTAGGATTCCAGGGACAGAGTTCAGCACACGATCCGCACGTGCAGATTGGCATGAACACCGGATTAATATGTTTTGGCACCATGTTAACCTTGTTCGCCTCTGGAAGTCCTGTTTACGGGCCTGTGATTGTTCTGCCTTAATACTGAGCTATATCTAACCACCCGCTGTAAACTGGCTGATGTACACCAAGATTTTTCGTGTGCATGAATGAAATCAACCCCCTGGTTTCTTGTGCAGCATGTGTGCGAGTCCGAAGACCGGGACGAAGTCGTGGTGTGCGAGCTGTGCGAAGCCAGCGTGGTCAGCTTCAACCAACACATGAAAAGGAACCACCCCGGCTGCGGGCGCAGCGCCAACCGGCAAGGGTACCGCAGCAACGGCTCCTACGTGGACGGGTGGTTTGGGGGCGAGTGCGGAAGTGGGAACCCATACTACCTCTTGTGCGGCAGCTGCCGGGAAAAGTATTTGGCCTTGAAGAGCAAGTCCAAGACGTCTACCTCAGAAAGGTACCAGATAATGTGTCAGGTGTGATCGTGCCTTAAGGAAGCAATTCGACGCTTCTTTGGTTTGTGGGAGAAAAGAGTGAAGGGGCAGAGAACAATATAAGCCGCTTTGAGTCTGGATGAATTGAACAAATGAAATAGTTTTCAGGGGCACCTGAATAGCAAACCTCAGAGTCCGTGGCTGTTTTGCCAAAAGGCCTGATCCTTAACTCATGCCACATGTGCGCTGAGCGCAGCAGATGTCTTCAGCTAACCCTGCAGAGTGGGATGCTGAGATAGATTCTTCCACCCTGCTAAAGTTTCTGCACACTTATTGCTTCTGGTGTAGACTGGGAGCAGGAAACGTTGGTTAATTTCTGTGATGACCAATTTGTGCCCCGGACCCTCCTTTCTTTGTCCTTTTTGGACAGCTTTTGGTAGAGACCGTGACGAGGGAGGCTGTCATAGGATTGGAGCCTGTTGCTGTTCATTCGCCAGTGGCGTAGTGGTTAAGAGCAGGTGCATTCTAATCTGGAGGAACCGGGTTTGATGCCCTGCTCTGCCGCCTGAGCTGTGGAGGCTTATCTGGGGAATTCAGATTATCCTGTACACTCCCACACATGCCAGCTGGGTGACCTTGGGCTAGTCACAGCTTCTTGGAGCTCTCTCAGCCCCACCCACCTCACAGGGTGTTTGTTGTGACGGGGTTAAGGGCAAGGAGATTGTAAGCCCCTTTGATTCTCCTACAGGAGGGATATAAATCCAAACTCTTCTTCTTCTTAATACGAGTTGTGTGTAATTTATTACATGTTTAATGTTTTCACTGGAACGCCCGCCATCCTGAGCCTGACTTTGGTTGGGAAGGGCAGGATATAAATAAAATAAAAATAAAATTTAATACAAGATAAATAGAAGGCTGTCTTTTCTCCTTATATCTTTTCATGTCTTTTCATGCCCTTATATAAAGCCGTGGTGCGACCGCACTTAGAGAACTGTGTTCAGTTCTGGTCGCCACATCTCAAAAAGGATATCAAAGAGATAGAAAAAGTGCAGAGAAGGGCAACGAGGATGATTGAAGGATTGGAGCACCTTCCTTATGAGGAGAGGCTTCAGCGTTTGGGACTCTTTAGTTTGGAGAGGAGACGTCTGAGGGGGGATAGGATTGAAGTCTATAAAATTATGCATGGGCTAGAAAATGTTGACAGAGAGAAATTTTTCTCTCTTTCTCACAATACTAGAACCAGGGGCATTCATTGAAAATGCTGTGGGGAAGAATTAGGACTAATAAAAGGAAAAACTTCTTCACACAACGTGTGATTGGTGTTTGGCTGCCACAGGAGGTGGTGATGGCCACTAACTTTAAAAAGGGCTTGGACAGATTTATGGAGGAGAAGTCGATCTCTGGCTACCAATCTTGATCCTCCTTGATCTGAGATTGCAAAGGCCTTAGCAGACCAGGTGCTCAGGAGCAGCAGAAGGCCCTTGCTTTCACCTCCTGCCTGTGAGCTCCCAAAGGCACCTGGTGGGCCACTGCGAGTAGCAGAGAGCTGGACTAGATGGACTCTGGTCTGATCCAGCTGGCTTGTTCTTATGTTCTTATGTTCCTCTTTGGGTGCAGGTACAAAGGGCAGGCGCCAGACCTGATTGGGAAGCAGGACAGTGTCTACGAAGGTATTTCCTGCTTCGTTTTGGTCCCTGGGATGACATAGTAGCCCAATTCTGCTTTCCCGCTGAAATGTCGCCCCTAACCCCAGTCTCCTTCTCCGAGGGCAGAAGACTGGGACATGCTGGACGTCGACGAGGACGAAAAACTGACTGGTGAGGAGGAGTTTGAACTCTTGGCTGGACCTCTTGGGCTGAGCGATCGCCGCATCGTTCCCGAACCTGTCCAGTTTCCCGACAGCGATCCCCTCGGTGCCTCCGTCGCCATGGTTACGGCCACCAACAGTATGGAGGAGACGCTGATGCAGATCGGTAAATGTCTAGAAGTAATAATCCGGGTTCCTGCACAGAGGGACGATCGGGGCAAGCTCGCTTTGAAGCTGTAAGCCGCATAGTGAACTTAATGTGTTTTTAGAGGTGGAAGGTGAATTGCTTGCTTGTTGCAGGACGGGGCGTCTGGTGTAGCTTGCTGAATCCCCAGAAGCTTGTGAAATTGCCAGCGTCTTCGTTCTTTCTCCCTTTTCGGGTGAAGGAAAGAGGGATTTTATGGGTGGGGCTAGAAGTGAAACTGAATATTTTTTTTGCAGGATGTAAGGTGATGTGAAGAATGCCTCCCCCCCCCCACATGACCACATGTAATATTTTTTAAAAAATTTAAACTCTTTACTTGTAGGTGGGGGGTCTGTGTGCCCCACTAACTGTCCTCTTCAGGCCCTGCAGGTGCAACTCTCAGGAGTCCGTGCCCCTCGCCCCGTTCCGTGAGCTTACCAAGCTCCCCTTTCTCTCGCCCCTTCCCGTCTTGCAGGCTGCCACGGTTCCATTGAGAAGAGCTCTTCCGGCAGGATCACGCTGGGGGAGCAGGCGGCCGCCCTGGTCAACCCGCACGACCGCGTCATGGCCCTGCGGAGGGTGACGGCTGCGGCTCAGGTCCTCCTGGCCAGGACGATGGTGATGCGGGCCTTGTCCTTGCTCTCGGTCAGGTGGGTGGAGCTGCGTTTTGCGCCGATGTTCTGGGGCGGGGTCCGGAAGCACCTGCGTTCCGTTGCGCCCGGCACCCGTGGATGTGCAGGAGGGGGGTGGTCGGGTCTTGAATGGAGGGAAAGATTGAGCCGGGAAACACCGAGGATTAAACCCAAAGGCCGTTTTCCACTGGTGCCATTTGAGGGAGGGGGCAGTTTTCACTCCTCCTCCTGTCTCGGCTTCGATTGGTGCTTTGCCCAGAGCTCAGCTCAGTGAGAGGGGCGACTGGTGGTGAAAACTGCGTGGCCTCCCCCTGCCACTGGGGGGGGGGGGGAGGAGGAGGAGGAAGAGGAAGAAGAGGAAGAGGAAGAGTTTGGATTTATATCCCCCCTTTCTCTCCTGCAGGAGACTCAAATGGGCTTACAATCTCCTTGCCCTTCCCCCCTCACAAACAGGAGACTCAAAGGGGCTTTCAATCTCCTTGCCCTTCCCCGCTCACAAACAGGAGACTCAAAGGGGCTTACAATCTCCTTGCCCTTCCCCCCTCACAACAAACACCTTGTGAGGTGGGTGGGGCTGAGAGAGCTCCGAAGAACTGTGACTAGCCCAAGGTCACCCAGCTGGCGTGTGTGGGTGTGCACAGGCTAATCTGAATTCCCCAGAGAAGCCTCCACAGCTCAGGCGGCAGAGCGGGGAATCAAACCCGGTTCCTCCAGATTAGATACACGAGCTCTTAACCTCCTACGCCACTGCTGCTCCTGTAGATTCCGTGTGGGGGTTTGGGGGGCAGTTGTGAGAGTAAAGTGGAGGGGAGGAGACGGGCGTCAGCTTCTTCAGGCTCCCCCGGGGGAGAAAGGCGAGGCGTAAACGAATAAAATAAGGAAATATAAACTGCTTCATGCCTTTGTTTGAAAATGTTAGTTGGGAATCATGAGCTGGGGCAACATAGCAGTTCTGCTTCTGGCGATGTGAGGCTGAGGAGGGAGAAGTGGGCTGGCTGTTGCCAGGGGCAGCAGAGCCAAAGGCCCAGTCCCCACAAAGCAGCCAGACCAAGGGGTCTGCAACCTGCGGCTCTCCAGATGTTCATGGACTACAATTCCCATCAGCCCCTGCCACCGTGGCCAATTGGCAGGGGTCTGCAACCTGCGGCTCTCCAGAGGTTCATGGACTACAATTCCCATCAGCCCCTGCCACCATGGCCAATTGGCAGGGGTCTGCAACCTGTGGCTCTCCAGAGGTTCATGGACTACAATTCCCATCAGCCCCTGGGAATTGTAGTCATTGGCCATGCTGGCAGGGGCTGATGGGATTTGTAGTCCATGGACATCTGAAGAGCCGCAGGTTGCAGACCCCTGTGCCAGACTCTTAGAGTGTTGGAAAGGGGGACCTTTGAGTCTAGTTCGGAGCCCTTTGGGGATCGGGCGGTATAAAAATCGAAGAAATAAATAAAAATAAAATAAGTAGTTCCTAAGCAGAAACTCTTTCTTCCTCTCTCTCCCTCTCTGCCTCCCCCCCTTCCCCGAACAGCGGTTCCAGCTGCAGCCTTGCTGCTGGGCTGGAGTCTCTGGGCCTGACCGACATCCGGACCCTGGTGCGCTTGATGTGCCTGGCTGCAGCCGGGAGGGCGGGCCTCTCCACCAGCTCCTGCGCGGCGTCCGCCTCCTCGGAGAGGTCTCGGGGCGTGCACAGCAAGATGAGCAAGCCCATTTCCTGCTTGGCCTACCTCAGCACCGCGGTGGGCTGCTTAGCTTCCAATACTCCGAGCGCCGCCAAGCTGTTGGTTCAGCTTTGCACCCAGGTAGGATGGTCTCTCTTCCTCCCTTCCTGGGAGGAATAAAATGCGCAGTTTTTCGTTCTTTCATTTGATTGAAAAATCAGTGTGGTGTGTGGGGTTTGTGTGTAAGAGGGAGTGCTGTTCACAGCGTGAGATTTGTCCCTTGGCTCCAGAACCTGATCTCAGCAGCGACAGGAGTCAATTTGACCACCGTGGACGACCCGATGCAGCGGAAGTTCCTGCCCAGCTTCCTGCGGGGAATCGCGGAAGAGAACAAGCTCGTGACGTCCCCCAACTTCGTTGTGACTCAAGCTCTCGTGGCCTTGTTGGCTGACAACGGGGCCAGGCTGAGGCCCAACTCTGACAAAGCCGAAGTGGAAAAGAAAGGTACTTATTCTGAGAAGAAGAGAAGAGTTTGGATGTGTATCCCCCTTTCTCTCCTGGCTTACAATCTCCTTGCCCTTCCCCCCTCACAACAAACACCCTGTGAGGTGGGTGGAGCTGAGAGAGCTCAGAAGAACTGTGACTAGCCCAAGGTCACCCAGCTGGCGTGTGTTGGAGTGCACAGGCTAATCTGAATTCCCCAGATAAGCCTCCACAGCTCAGGTGTCAGAGCGGGGAATCAAACCCGGAGTGCACAAGCTAATCTGATTCCCCAGATAAGCCTCCACAGCTCAGGCGGCAGAGCTGGGAATCAAACCCGGTTCCTCCAGATTAGATACACGAGCTCTTAACCTCCTACGCCACTGCTGAGCAGGGGGCCGTTCCGGTACAGAAGCCCCCCACCGGAATTCCTCCCGTTTCTCTTCCAATTAAAAGGCCAAACGAAGAATGTCAGCTGTTGCCACTCCAGCTCCACTGAAGCCAGTGGGAGTTAACTTTGGGGTGGGGTGGGGGGGGGGTCGTGGGGAAGGTGCCTTGTCCTTCTCCACTCTTGGCGCTCACCCTGGCTTCATGTCGTTGTTTTGTCCAAGCAGGGGTAATCGCCCATTTCTGTTTCTGCTGCAGGCCCCCTGGAGCTGGCGAACGCTCTGGCCGCGTGCTGCCTTTCCTCGAGGCTATCCTCGCAGCACAGGCAGTGGGCCACCCAGCAGCTGGTGCGGACGCTCGCCGCTCACAACCGGGACAACCAGGCCAGCCCCCAGACCCTGGCCGACATGGGCGGAGACCTGCGCAAGTGCTCCTTCATCAAGCTGGAGGCGCACCAGAACAGGGTAACCGCCCCCCCCCCCGCCCCTCCGGCTGCCAGCCCCCGCGTGGCCCCTTCTCTTGGAGCTGCCACAAGCCCGTCTTCACGTGACGTGGCCTTCCATTTGCAAACTGCATGTTCCTTGCAAATGTATTGTCGAAGGATTTCACAGCCCGGTTCAACTGGTTCTGGTGGGTTTTCCAGGCTGCGTGGCCGTGGTCTGGTGGATCTTGTTCCTCACGTTTCGCCTGCATCTGTGGCTGGCAACTTCAGAGGTGTATCACAGAGGGAAGTCTGTTACACACGGTGTCTCTCTGTGACACACCTCTGAAGATGCCGGCCACAGATGCAGGCGAAAAGTTAGGAACAAGATCCACTAGACTACGGCCACGCGGCCCGGAAAACCCACCAGAACCTGTCTATTGTAAATGTTTATTCTTTGGCCGGTAACTCCAATATTTTTATCTTTATTATTAAAAAACGATGACGGCAGGTCATGACCTGTGTGTGGTGCAACAGAAAAGGACTCTTGGCGACCAGCGGGAATGACGGCACAATTCGGGTCTGGAACGTTACGAAGAAGCAGTATTCTTTGCAGCAGACGTGCGTGTTCAATAAAATGTAAGGGACTTTTGGAGCTCTTAAATCAACAGCAAGCAAAACGCCAGCTGGGAAAATTAGCAGCACTCAGCTTCATGTTCGTTAAATGTTTTGTTTTCATTTCTGAACAAGTTTAGCATAACTTTTAGCGACCTGTGTTCCGCATCTGCAAAATTATATTAATATTGATATTTGTTAAGTATGAGAATAATGGAGCTTTTTTACAGATAGCACAGGCTGCCACTTACTCTCCCAAAATGCTCTGGTGTAGACAAAAATGTCTACAGAAATCAGGAAAGTTGTCTAGCAGACCTGTAGCCTCTCAGAGTCAGAAATTCAAGGCAGCGGCTTCTGCTTTCTCACCTGCAAGGTGGGCAGGCGAAAGCATGGCTGGGATAGAACTTCTCCCTTTACATTTCCTCTAACGATCATATTGTTGCATTGTGCTGGAAGCTGGGCCAAAGATAGAGGATGGGTTGCAGAGCCTACAGTGAACAAATAAAGGAGGTGGCACTCCCCTGCTAGACTGCTCTTGGCTGGGGAGTCTCTACATGTGACGCTTCCGTTGTGTTTCAGGGAAGGTGAGCCTGAGGACAGCCCAGGGTCTCCCAGTGACCCTTGCTTGTCTTTGGTCTGCTGGAGTGTCAGTGGCAAGTATCTGGCTGGCGCCCTGGAGAAGGTGGTGAACATCTGGCAAGTCAACGGTAGGTGGCCTGCCGGCCTTTTGCTTGTGGGGCAGCTTGCTTTGGGCCTGGTGGCTCATCTTGTGTCAAGGTTCAGTGGTCTCGTTAGTATTGTTTTTGAAAGCTATTTGCTGCAATATCGTTTTTACTTGATTTTGTAAGTGGCTTTGCGCAGGGCTGAATTTTTCTTGAATGCATCAAGCCGTTGAAAAGGTCGCCCGAGAGAGGGAATGTCTCTGGTGTGTGCGATCTCCAGGGGTTGGGGAGGTCATTGAGTCTTCATCCGTCTTGAAGGTGAGGCGCGTTTTGTGTTCTTAGGTGGAAAAGGCCTCTTGGACACGCAGCCTCACTGGGTGTCGGCTCTCACGTGGCCGGAGGAGAGTCCCGTGGCATCCTGGACAGGAGAGGCTGCAGAATTGCTGCTCGTCGGTCGCATTGATGGGTCTCTTGGGCTGATTGAAGTTTTGGATATTTCCACCATGCATAGAGTAGAACTGGAGCATTGCTACAGGAAGGATGGTAAGCGGGCTTGAAGGGTGATCCCATTCAGAAATCTGGATCCCACTGCCAGGAAGCGACATCAGCGGAAGTCTTTGGCCTCTGTGCTCAGTTGTTGGCCTTCCACAGGATGCCGGGCTTGAGGGGCCACCAATGTTCTCTTGCAGGGCTCATGTGTCCTTAAGCTCACATTCTGTGGTGGGAGGAGGGGAGAAGGTTTGCGGTCCCGTCCCTCCCCCTCCCCCCCATACACACACAGATCATTTGTGCATCTTTACTCATCCCCCGCTGAAATATCTTGTGCATTGCATAAAAAGAGCTTGCTGAGTGGGGTCTGTCTTGCTTCTCTGCCTAGTGTCTGTTACCTGCCTTGCCTGGTTCAGTGAAGACAAGCCTTTTGCAGTTGGCTACCTGGACGGGAAATTGTTGATAGGAACAAGAGAGCCGCTGGAGAAAGGAGGAATTGTTCTGGTTGACGCACACAAGGTAAAGCCGTTTACCTGGCTTGCTGGGGAGATTCTGAGGCATAAAATGCAGTTTTTGAAACACAGATAATACTCACAGTTGCATAAGTTTTTTCAAATGCCTGGTCTGCTCTCTGACACCCATTCCAACCCCTGGTTTTCCATAATTGAAGAAAAAATTCCTTCTATTGGACTGTCAGTGGATTCACTTTGCCCCTTGTCCCATTCAGAAGCTTATAGGAAATTAAAAGGTCAACTATTGGATAGAGAGTTCTCTACCCTAATTACCGCAGCCAAGAAAACGTGCTCCCCCCTGTATTTTTCTCTCCCATTTGAACGGGGCCACTTGGCACACTACCTGTATTGCTTAATAATCCCCGTTCAAAGGAGAGCCATAATGCTCGCCAGGTTTAATGTTATGCCTTCTGCCTTGTTTCATGGCAGATTTAATAAGCACAAGAAAAAAGGCTAAAAGATTGGTGCCCATGTAACGATGGCTCAGTTTGAGAATCTCTAGCTCCACCAATTAACACTACTACACTGTCTCAAGATTCAAGGGAAATCAGGATCCAAGCATGTGAATCTCTCACTCCTTTTACATTTACCCCATCTCCCCGACATTTAATTAGGGATTGCAATCTACTTGTTGGACAACCCTGGATCCTTCTCTTCTGTATGATAGTGGCAGACTTTTCTCCTGGAAATTAC
Source organism: Sphaerodactylus townsendi (assembly GCF_021028975.2). Taxonomy (NCBI): domain Eukaryota; kingdom Metazoa; phylum Chordata; class Lepidosauria; order Squamata; family Sphaerodactylidae; genus Sphaerodactylus; species Sphaerodactylus townsendi. The sequence continues at coordinate 7,793,831 of NC_059441.1, forward strand.
TAAAAATACTAAATGCTGCAGATTTCCTTTGACCTAACATTTTATTTTCCCTGTTTTGTATATGCTTTTTAATCCGCTTTTTTATTATTGTTTGTACTGCTGTCTATGCCAATAAAGGCTTTGCTTGCTTGAAAATGCCTGGTCTGCACCTGAGGCCTTCTGGGGCGCCTCTGCTTGTCCCTAGAGTTTTCCTGGATCCTAATTTTTGCACGTTTCCTAATTTATTTTATGCAATTGAATCTGAAGACGGGCCATTGTCTGTGCTAGTGACTGGGGAGTAAAGAGATGATGGTGCTCTGTTACGAAGGAAAGTTACTTAGCTGTGTTGGCAGATGTTGGGTTCCTCAAGAGGTCTCCCTCCTCTGTGGCTCTGGCTTGGCTGAGGACCAGCTCAGGGTGGAGAGATGAGAGGTGGCTGTTTCATGGGGACTTCCAACCAATTCTAATGGAAACAGTGCAAGCCAGAATTGGCAATTTGTTGAGGCCTGAAGTTGGCTTCTCTCTCCTCCTCCTCCTAAATGATCTAGCTTTTCACGGAAGTCTGTGGAGTGACCGGTGCTTGGCCTGTAGAGACTTTAGATTATGTTTCTACTGCTCCCCCCCTTTGGCAAACTCTTTAGGACACCATCAGCTAGCATGAAGTGGGACCCCACGATGGAAGATCCTCGCGACGTATGCGCTAAGCGAAGAACAGAGTCAAGCTCTGGGAGACACTCTGTAGGGGCTGCTGGCAGCATCTCCTACTCCCCTGTCTCACCAAGCGTGGTTAGCAGAACACCCATTGCCTGCGTGCAGCCTGCTCAAGTTCGAAAGGACCGAAGCCGTGAGCTCTTGCTGCCCGCCAAGTAAGGTGTATGCCGGGCTCTCACATTCTTTGGTTTGCCTCGAGAAATGGGGGGCCGGTAATCCCGAAAACACCAACAAAAGCTGGATCTTTGACTGTGCAAAGCGGAAAGAGGCACCTCTTCAGCGCACGTACCACACTCTGAACATGCCACCAGCCAAAGGAGATGCAGGGCTAAGTGTTAGGAGCAGAAACTACCAGATACCCGACCGGAAAACCTAATAATGAAGCCGGGCGGTTGATTCTGGCCGGAAAGCCTCTTCAAACGGCCACATAATCACCACGTCCACAACAGTGGTGGGATCCAGTGCAAAATTTGAAGTAACAGGTTCCTCTCGCCAGCCCCCCCCCCCTCAGCAAAGGGGCAGAATAGGCAAACCTGAGCCCCTGGGCAAAACCTCCAGCTTGGATGCCCCCCCCCCCCATGGGCAGCCACCCCACCACAACCCCCCATAATTTTTTTTTTTTTTTGCACCAGGTCATTTCTACAAATCATCATCACATTATAGAAAATTCCCTTAACCTCACTGGAAATCTGGAACACAGCAATGGTGAAACACACAGGTTCTTTGGATAGAGACTGGTGAGGACAAAAAGCAAAAGGTCAAAGGCTGAGAATCAATGAATTGCAGGACCTGGAAGGGATTAACCCAGTTCAGGGAGTTACATTATTAGTGTCGCGAATTGCTATATGGAACCCTTCATGTGTTCAAAGGCAGTAGGCCTCTTTGGGGAGTGCCAGGGCGTTGGAGACAGAAAAGTGGACTCCAACTAGTAACCCCCTCTCGGCACACACAAATAATTAGTAACCCACTCTCGGGAACTGGTGAGAACCTGCTGGATCCCACCTCTGGTCACAAGTTCTAGTTTCAGAACTTCTGTCCAAGGGCCGGTTGTCGTGCCTCAGTGGGCCTTTCTTTCTCTTCACTTAGAGGGTGCCAGAATGGCTTGCTTTGCATTTGGACCATTCCTCAAGATGAGATGGTTTTACTGCAGCCCAGCTTAAGCTGTTCAGAAGGATGGTGGGATGAGGAACCAAGCGGCAAGGTAAGTGGTCACAGGTGGCGCTGAAAACCTGGGCGTTTGGTTTCCAAAAACAGAAGCCTTGCTTGGAGAGGAAGCCGTCTCGGCTGAAACAGAGAGCCTTCAGATAAGAGGGCTTGGATATACGTCATCCTTTATTTCCGCAGTGCGACAAGGATCTTTATTCTGTTAGCGGGGTGTCAGGATTCCTGTTGCAACGTATATAGTGGTCTTCAAGCTGGACCAGTTGGTTAAAGATATGAACACATTTCCCACAGAGGGTGTCTGTGAAACTGTTGGAGTCACAGAGGGCAGAGTTAGTTTAGTAGCACAAATGTTTGGAATTTTCCTTGTTGGCAACCAGGGGCCTTTCCCCCACTTATACGCATTTACTTAAGGCCACTTACCCCAGTGCGCGAAATGCATTTGGCGGCGATGGGGTATCGAGCTCCCTACTGCCCTCACGCTGCTCTTGGACTGCTCTTGTTCGCGTGGCAGTCAGAAGCTGCCGCTCTTCACAGCTGCGTCAGAAATGACGCCAGCGCTGAGGGGATCGTGAGAGCTCAGCAGGGGAGTCGGGTTGCCGCGCTGCGTTGTAAGCCACCCGGACTCGTGGGGAGCACCGCTGGACCATGCGCTATTTGGGGGCAGTAGCGCGCAGCAAACGGTAAGTGGGGAAAGGGCCCAGGTGAGCCCAAAGGGTTCTGATGTTGGCATTTAATTTCCAGGATGTATACAGGACGGTAGCAGACGCCCAGTGCATCTACCAGCTGAAAGGGCACATCACACCCGTCCGGACGGTGGCTTTCAGTTCGGATGGACTGACCTTGGTGTCCGGTGGCCTCGGTGGCCTCATGAATATTTGGTCTCTACGGGTAAGCAGACGTCTGCGTTGGTGAGCGCAGGAGCCAGGCCTGAGCTCAACACTGTGATTCACTGGCTCTCGTGACAATTTTCCCACTTCGATTCCTAAGTTAGCAAATACTATAAAGCAACTTACCCATAGAATGTGAGGTGCCAGTTGTAATTTACCTGGACATACAATCACTTCTGTTTCTTCTTCATAGGACGGCTCCGTCTTGCAGAGTGTTGTGATCGGTTCGGGAGCAATTCAGACCACCGTGTGGATCCCAGAGGTTGGCGTTGCTGCTTGTTCCAGTAGATCAAAGGTAACCCTAAAGGCCCGCATGTCTGTCCGCTCTGTGGCTTGGGCACCGTCTGGCCCCCATCTGAGGTGCTTTGGACCCTTCAGTCTCTCTGCTTAAAGGCCTGTGATTTCATTGGAGCCTAGAGACCATTTTCTTACTTGAAACTTTAAATTAGCAGATTTTCAAAACCCATCAGTGGAGATTCTCACTGTATGTTGGATGATGTAGGGCATAGGTGTCAAATCCGCGGCCCTCCAGATGTTATGGACTACAGTTCCCATCATCCCCTGCCAGCATCACGCTGGCAGGGGATGATGGGAACTGTAGTCCATAACATCTGGAGGGCCCCGAATTTGACACCTGTGATGTAGGGGAATGTCTTTGGGAAGAAGGCCAGGAAATCAAAGGGTGGAAGAAAATGGCCTCATCGTTGTAATAAATGGAAGGAGCGTCATGTTTATTTTGAATGGTGATTTTGTACAACACTGGCAATGTTTGCCAATCAGGCTCTTTCTACACTGTCTGTGTGGTCTGTGTCCAGGACGTGCTGGTGGTGAACTGTACGCCGGAATGGATCTCCTCCAGCCACGTCCTGGCCACGTGCAGGACCGCCTTGAAGCAGCAGGGGATCCTGGGACTCAACGTGGCGCCCTGCATGAGGGCTTTCCTGGAGCGCCTGCCTCTGATGCTGCAGGAGCAGTACGCGTACGAGAAGGTGAGGGGTGCCGAGGGGGACGCTGAGGGTGGAGGGCAGGGTGGGGCAGGGGACTGGAGCAGAGAGCCCTCTGGGGATAGGGCGGTATACCAAATCAAATAATTCAAATAAATCAATAAAAATAACCCCCCCCCCTCCGAGGGTCTTGGCTCAGATGCCCCCCCTGTGGCTTGGAAGAGAAGCTCATTGGCCTCTCTGGAACAGCTTCCCCAGAGGTTACTCCACCCAAGAAGAAGAGGGCTTAGGAAGCTTATATTCTGGGGCTCTTTTGGCCCATCTGCCAAACAGTTTGCCCTTTGTCAGAATCACTTGCTCCGTGGCAGCGTGTGGCACCGGAAGTCAAGTTAATCCCCGCAGTGGACAGAGGCTCCTGGAAGTCAGGCTGCTTGGGGGATTCCAGCGGATGCCTTCCAAGCTCTTCAGCCCGGCCCTTTCTCGCCCTTCCAGCCCCACGTGGTGTGCGGAGACCAGCTCGTCCACAGCCCGTACATGCAGTGCCTGGCCTCCCTGGCGGTGGGGCTGCGCCTGGACCAGCTCTTGTGCAACCCGCCCGTCCCGCCCCACCACCGGAACTGCCTCCCTGACCCGTCCGTGTGGAACCCGACCGAGTGGGCCTGGCTGGAGTGCTTCTCGACCACCATCAAAGCAGCCGAGGCCCTGGCCAAGGGGGCCCAGTTCCCGGAATCTTTCACCGTGCCAGACCTGGAGCCTGTGCCGGAGGACGAACTCACTTTCCTGATGGTAACGCCTGAGAAGCAGTCGGACCCAAACAGCTTTCCTGCCCCCGGGAATCCGGCTCCGTGCGGCAGCAGTTCATGTCGTCCCGGGCAAAGGGGCCACCGGGAGGGGCGGGGGCCGTTACTACAGAGGGAGGAGCTCCCCCAAGCCTCCCTTACGTCCTTCCACCCGCTCTTTTTGGGGAACTGTAGTTCCTTTAACATCTAATAGGACACCACCTATGTTTAGCCTATATATTAGGTTTAGTTTTCCTTTTTTATCGCTGCTTTTAAAGGTTTTAGCTGTTTTAGGACTGTATTGTGACTATATGTTGTTCACTGCCCTGAGCCCTTCGGGGATAGGGCAGTATAAAAGTCCAAAGAATGAATGAATGAATGAATGAATGAATGAATGAATGAATGAATGAATGAATGAATGAATGAATGAATGAATGAATGAATGAATGAATGAATGAATGAATGAATGAATGAATGAATAATATTAATGATGGAAGGGGAGGGCCCAGAGAAAAAGTGTCTGTCTCTTAAGTTGAAACTGAGTGGAAATGGACAGTTGAAGCTTCTCGTGACGTGGTTGCCAGTAATGTCGGCTGGTAAATAACATTGTATGAAGCGTCTATTGAAAGGACGCTTTTCTGTCCAGGCAGTTGGCAACATGGAGCAGTGGAATGGGGGCCCAAGAGCAATAAAGTGCTGATTGGGTCAGTCTCCTGCCCTCCTACCTTACAAGGCTGTTGTAGGGATAATGTGGAGGAGAGGAGAATTCCTGAGGCAGCTCTAGGTCCCCAGAGGGAGAGAGGCGGGTTATCAGTGAAGAAATTTTGGAAAAAAACCAAGTCTCAAATTACCCAGCGGCACGGCTCGTCCCCGAGGGGAGCGTCCGCAGCATCTGGCCTTGGCCCTGAGACGAGTTTTGCGTTTTCCAGGATAACGGCAAATGGATCAACGGGATGGACGAGCAGATTATGTCCTGGGCCACGTCGCGGCCGGAGGTGAGCGAAGCCAATGACGGGCGCAGGGTGGTCAAATGTGGGGGCCTCTTCCTGAACATCCTTTCTGCTAACCCTCAGGATTGGCACCTTGGTGGGAAATGTGACGTGTACCTTTGGGGGGCCGGCCGGCACGGGCAGTTGGCGGAGGCGGGGCGCAACGTCCTGGTCCCGGTGTCGGCACCGTCCTTCTCACAAGCTCAGCAGGTAAACGTGCAAGGGTTTCCCTCCCGCTTTTGTTCCCTTTCTGCGGAGTGGAGGGGGGCACTCCTTTTCTACTCCTGCCAGTTCTCGCGGAAGCCCCCGTTATTTCCTTGGGTGCCCACCAGCCCACAAGGCACTGTTTAAGGGGGTGTTGTGGGGTGGGTGCCCTTTATCTAGCACTGCTCTGCTGTTAGCTTGATTTAGCTGCAGGCATCTTGTTGGTAGCAGGCAGGCTTCAGAATATCCAGCGTTTTTTTTTTTTAAGTTTCATGCTTTATTGACAAACAAAAATCATATACAAAACAACAATCATATACAAAACAACATATAACAAAAACATGTAGTGGTGGGCTTCAGTCAACTTTATAATTCATTCGAAATACATATATTTTCCATACTATCATCTGAATTATCTTATAATACTTCCAACATAACATATTTCTGATTGTTTTTTCTTTCCAAATACATGAACCAATGTTTCCATTGTTCCAAAATTTTTTCTTTGGTTTCTAAGATTTCGAAACCTGTTAATTTTGCCGTTTTAATTACCTCTGGCACTTTTATTTGCCAATCCGAAATTGTAGGAATTTTGTCTATTTTCCAATTTTGAGCAAGAACTATCCTTGCTGCTGTTGCTAAATATTGTAATAATGTTCTATCACTCTTCTTCTTCACATTTTTACAGATGCCTAATAAATAAAATTCTGGTATACGCTTTAACGGTATATTTACAATTTTTTGTATCTCTTGATGTATTAATAACCAGATTTTTTTAAATTTTTCCACAAGTCCATAATTGATGGTAGAGAGTTCCCACTTCTCCTCCACACTCCTGCAGTGGTGCAGGAGGTGAAGAGCTCGTGTATCTAATCTGGAGGAACCGGGTTTGATTCCCAGCTCTGACGCCTGAGCTGTGGAGGCTTATCTGGGGAATTCAGATTAGCCTGAGGACTCCCACACACGCCAGCTGGGTGACCTTGGGCTAGTCACAGCTTCTCGGAGCTCTCTCAGCCCCACCCACCTCACAGGGTGTTTGTTGTGAGGGGGGAAGGGCGAGGAGATTGTAAGCCCCTTTGAGTCTCCTGCAGGAGAGAAAGGGGGGATATAAATCCAAACTCTTCTTCTTCTTCTATACTTAGCTACAACAACAGGTGTCAGATACCACCGGAACCATATTTTGTAGTAATTCTCTTTGATATAATTACTGGTCGTAAATTTAAGACCTGAATGCCATAATCTTTCCCAGTCTGATAACATTATTGTATGCCCAAAATCTTGTGCCCAATTAATCATATATTCTTTGATAATTATCAATTATCACAGCGTTTTTCCTATAGCATGGAAGGCCCACAGAACAAAATTCATTTCCCTGAGAATGTAGCCGTTCATCTCAAATTAACAAATATCAAGCCCTGGGCCCTTAAGCCTGCAACTGCCTGCTCTATAATTATGTGTCCGTGCCTGCAGCCAGAGTGACCCCTGGCCTCTCCTTGGGACGGTGGCCCTGGGGGTGTTTTTAGTTCTTGGCCCTGTTCCCTGGTAGGAGGGGGAGACAGTGGGCTGCCTTTTGAGCATGTCAGACAGTGGTCTGTTCCATGCCCTGCCTCTGTGGGGGCGTGTGTTTCTCCGTGCCCAGCCTATCATGTCTGCTTCTGGTGCTCTGCAATTAGTTGGAGCCACACTGTGAATAAAAATGCATATTCTTGAAAGAGAGGGGCGTGTGCAGTGGTGGGATCCAAAAATTTTAGTAACAGGTTCCCATGGTGGTGGGATTCAAACTGTGGCGTAGCACCAATGGGGCTGGGCGGGGCACGATGGGGCGTGGCTGGGCATTCCAGGGGTGAAGCATTCCTGGACGGGGCTGTGGCAAGGACGCAGCCGCTGCGCCAGTCCTTGGGCGGGAAACGAATGCACGCAGGCGCAGGCTGCCACGCACGCCGGTGCACCTCCTGCTAGTCTGCTTCAAGTTCTGTGCGCTACTGCTGAGAGAAGGGGCATAACTAAGGCAAAAATCACGTGGCAAAATCACCCATTAGTAACCCCCTCTCGGCACACACAAATAATTAGTAACCTGCTCTCGGGAACCTGTGAGAACCTGCTGGATCCCATCTCTGGGCGTGTGTGTTTTCACATTGTACGTTCCACTCACTGCGAAGACTGGTGAGCGCGTTGCTCTGGCAAACGTGTGAATTCGGAGCAGGACAGACTTGCTGGTTTTTCAGTTTGCGTCTGACCATAAGACCTTCCGTTTAAAAGAAATGAACCCCAAAGTAAGGGCTGTGCTTTCCCCCTTAATTATCAGGTCATTTGTGGTCAAAACTGTACGTTCGTTATTCAAGCGAATGGAACAGTTTTGGCCTGCGGAGAAGGGAGCTACGGTCGGCTGGGCCAAGGCAACTCCGATGATCTTCACGTCCTCACCGTGATTTCAGCGCTCCAAGGTGAAAAAACAAAAACAGTGGTTTAATGCGGATTGTAAACCCCCCCCCCCATGCCTCCTCCCTCCCTGGTTTTAACGGTGTCGTCAAGAGGGAAATGTTCACACGAGGCTCTCGGTACACAATTGAGAGAGTTTAGGCCACTGGGCCCCGCCTCTGAGGTTACGAGTCGCTTTGGCTCAGTGAACCGCTTCTGCTCTGCGGCTAATAGTCCGATTTCTTTATTTCTCCTCTTGCCACAGGCTTTGTGGTCACCCAGCTGGTGACGTCGTGTGGCTCCGACGGGCATTCCATGGCTTTAACGGAGAGCGGCGAAGTTTTCAGCTGGGGAGACGGCGATTACGGCAAACTGGGCCACGGCAACAGCGACCGGCAGCGTCGACCCCGGCAGATCGAGGCTTTGCAAGGAGAAGAAGTGGTGCAGGTGAAGGGCAGGCGCGCGTTTCCTTGTCTCGGGCGTCTCCTGCGGCAACGCTCCTGTGGCCAGCCTCTCTCGCTTGCGTTGGCTTAGTTGGAATTCAGGGCAAAGAACCGGAGATGTCTTTCTTTACTTGAAGATCTCTGTCACCCAGAGAGATTCTGCAAACCTTAAAAAGCAGACTTCTAGAACAGGAATACCAGATCTTGTTGGGGCGAGCAAATAAATCATGCTCACCCCTTTCTATCGGAATAGTACCAGAACAGGGGCACGCAGCCAAATATCTTGAACTATTAACTGAACCCCAACAGAGATGGATTATTACAAGGGCCAGATGCAATACTTTCCCGTCGGCCATTACAAAGGGTCGCTACCTATCTATCCCTCTCCAGGATCGGGTCTGTCCACACTGTAAAAACCAAGTGGAGACTCTTGCTCACATTATACTTTGGACTGTCCTCGAGGATATGTGGGTATTAGGAATTTCTCTCCTGGGCTGGTCTTAGGCACACCTGAAGGAGACTCTGACAACTCTGTTGTGGAGCTTTTGTTAAATAACACAGAGGCCGTGCTCTTGGAAAAAGTAGCAAAATTTCTTTTACAAGTGGCAGAATTTTCTAAGTAACGTCCAATGCTAGATACAGTTTCTGTGTCTGTGTTTTGAATGTACTTTTGATTTGTACTTTAGAAATGTCTGTAACGCTCTGGAGCCTATTTTAATATGCCTAATAAAGGTTGTTGTATTGTAGATGTCTTTCATCTGGAGAGCTGTCTGGTTGGTTCCAGAACGGCCCTGAGGGGGTGCCTTCCCTGGCGAGCACGAGTGGTGTGGGGTGGCTGCCTTGAGGGGGGTTATCAGTCCCACGAGTCAGCCACACGACATCAACCCTCCCCCCTCCATCTGAAGAGCTGGGGTGGCCAGGCCAGACTGGGGGTGGGGGGTGGGGAGTGCCTCGGCTAGCAGCCCATGCAATAAACTCAGTTCATATGTTCATACTTCTTCCCCCCTGCTGGCTGCCTTCTTATTTACTGTTTCTATTCTCTTTAAATTACTGATTTAATATCATCATGTTTTACTACTGGCTGCATTTCAAGGAGTCATCAGTTGGAAGCAGCCTCGGCTGGTCAGCGGGGCCAAGAACGTAGCGCAGGATCCTTTTAATAAAATGACTGAAGACAGGAATGTAAATTCAGACAAATCAAGTGCCAAAGGCCCCCCGTGATTGTAACGAATCGGATTTTGTTTGGGTTTTCGGCCCCTCCAGATGTCGTGCGGCTTCAAGCACTCTGCAGTGGTGACGGCCGACGGCAAGCTCTTCACCTTCGGGAACGGTGACTACGGCCGGTTGGGTCTGGGCAACACCTCCAACAAGAAGCTCCCCGAGAGAGTGACCGCCCTGGAGAGCTATCAGATCGGAGAGGTAGCCCTGGCTTGGCCGAGGGTCCGGGCCGTCCTGCTTGCAGGCACCGTGGGGAGGGCCGGCTGGGCTTTGGGCGGTTGGACTTGGAGGAGGGGTTCCCGATGGGTCAGGTTTCACACTTGGGACTGGGGGGCATTTTGTAAAAAGTCCCAGCCCACGAAGAAGCTTTGCTAGCTTGAACCCAGAGCCCAGAATGAATCCCCGGGCGACCAACTGTGGCCCTCCTTCCCTAGGAGCAGCAGTGGCGTAGGAGGTTAAGAGCTCGTGTATCTAATCTGGAGGAACCGGGTTTGATTCCCTGCTCTGCCGCCTGAGCTGTGGAGGCTTCTCTGGGGAATTCAGATTAGCCTGTGCACTCCCACACACGCCAGCTGGGTGACCTTGGGCTAGTCACAGCTTCTCGGAACTCTCTCAGCCCCACCCACCTCACAGGGTGTTTGTTGTGAGGGGGGAAGGGCAAGGAGATTGTCAGCCCCTTTGAGTCTCCTGCAGGAGAGAAAGGGGGATATAAATCCAAACTCCTCCTCCTCCTCCTCCTCCTCTTCCTCCTCCTCCTCTTCTTCCTCTTCTTCCTCTTCTTCTTCTTCTTCTTCTTCTTCTAGTGAATCCCATAGCATAGGCAATAATCACTACAGTCTGCTCTTTTGCACGCATTCCTGGCCCCTCCCTGGGCAGTTCCATTGAGCAGAAGCTGCACATTTGAGAATCTTTGAGTGTTTCAGACATTTTTGCCTCTGTATTGTCACCGTTTGGACAGGAACCTAACCCGGACTTGATTGTTTCCCACCAGGTAGCCTGTGGGCTGAACCACACTATTGCTGTGTCCACAGACGGCTCGATGGTTTGGGCCTTTGGTGATGGCGATTATGGGAAACTTGGCCTCGGAAACTCCACTGCCAAATCCTCGCCACAGGTGCGCTTCCCTCGGCATGCGCTTTCTCCCACTGGATCCTGAAATGATTTCTGGTTTTAAGCTGGTTTTTTTAAAAAAAACCCCAGCTTTGCTTCCTGTTTATGGCATGGCACTTTGGCATATGACTTTTTCTTTAATCCCAGCCCTCCTGTGAGGGGCTCAGGGTGGCCTGTGTTGTTCCCCCTTCTCATTTTATCTCCACAGTGACCCTGCGAGGTAGGTCACTGAATGGAAAACTCCTGGTGTCCTTTTACTGCTGTGCTATAGAGAGTGTCTGAACCTACTGCATCTGTGTATGGTTCTCCAGTTGCACAGTGGCAGATAGGAAGGCGCTCCGAAGGGTGATCACTACTGCACAGAGGATTATCAGCTGCTCTCTCCCCTCCTTGGAAGAACTCTATAATTCCCGAAGGCTAAAGAAAGCCCAAAATATTCTGAGAGACCCGTCTCATCCAGCACACTCTCTTTTTGAACTGTGACCATCTGGCAGACGATACAGGTCTATCAAAACTAGGACAAAGAGGCTTAGAGACAGCTTCTACTCTAGAGCTGTGGCGGTGCTGAACTCCGTGGCTTCGTGTTGATGTGTTTGGGGCTGTGTGGGGATGGATGGAGGAAGGGGAAAGGGAGGGTGGGATATGAGTCTGAAATTGTGTGCATCGAGGGATGCTGCTGTAAATTTTGTTGTGTGTGCACAATGACAATAAAATGCTTATGCTATGTTAGGCTGGCTCAGGGTTGGTGAGCAACGTTTGAATTCCGCTCTGCCGCTCCCTGGTCAGAGGCCCCGGCTGCCCGTCCCCTCTCTGCCTCTGAGAACGTGGTGCCCCTACGAGCTGTTGTCCCATGCATGTTCTGAAGTCCCGGTCAAGTTAGTGGGACTTGCTTCCAGTTAAGAATGCTTGATGCCGCAGCCCATTTAAGAACATAAGAACATAAGAACAAGCCAGCTGGATCAGACCAAAGTCCATCTAGTCCAGCTCTCTGCTACTCGCAGTGGCCCACCAGGTGCCTTGGGGAGCTCACATGTAGGATGTGAAAGCAATGGCCTTCTGCGGCTGTTGCTCCCGATCACCTGGTCTGTTAAGGCATTTGCAATCTCAGATCAAGGAGGATCAAGATTGGTAGCCATAAATCGACTTCTCCTCCATAAATCTGTCCAAGCCCCTTTTAAAGCTATCCAGGTCAGTGGCCATCACCACCTCCTGTGGCAGCATCTTCCAAACACCAATCACACATTTCGTGAAGAAGTGTTTCCTTTTATTAGTCCTAATTCTTCCCCCCAGCATTTTCAATGAATGCCCCCTGGTTCTAGTATTGTGAGAAAGAGAGAAAATTAATTTAATTATTCGTTATAACTTTTTACACCCTGCTTTTCCTTGCAGCCCCAAATAGCCTGCAGCTGGGTTCTTCATCCCGCTTCCAAAAAATGTCTCCCGTTAATGAATGCATTTTGGGTTCAAACTGTCGTCCCGGGGTAATTGTTTGACTTCTTGATCGTTTGTCTTAGAAAGTGGACATCCTTTGTGGAGTTGGAATCAAAAAAGTTGCTTGTGGGACCCAGTTTTCCAGGGTTTCCGACCAAGGACGATCGCACGCAGGCCATCGCTTGGCCTTGGTTGTGGCTGTGAGTGTCCCCGTCAGCTTTGGTAGACCTGCTTGCATGCGCAAGGGCATGTCCACGTGTGAAACGGGCTGCTAGACTAGAGGGACCCTCACAGGGTTCTTCCAGGCTTCTTAGAGAAGAACAAGTTGTTCTCCTAACTATTCTGGTCCTTCATAGAACAGCCCTTCAGTGCTTTCAATTAAAACTTCTGCCCCAAGGCGCTCAGTCAAACATTGCTGGGAGGCAGTTTGCTGCCTCTTCCTGAGAGAGGCCCACTGCGTGAGCCAGGCAGTTAGTGCTGTGTGATGCCGGCCGCACTATTTCCAGACACAGGTGAGCCCCTGGCACCTCTCTGGCCTCTGCTCCCCCGGCCCCCATCCCCCCAAATGAGCACCGCCATCCTTCGGAAGTGGCTTTTCTTCCTGTGATCTAACCTTGGACTTCTTCTGCCTTTTTAGACCGTCTGATTGGCTTGCCAGAAGGCAGAGCGCGAAACCACAATCGCCCGCAGCAAGTCCCAGCGTTGTCGGGGATCTTTGTTGAAGACGTAGCCGTCGGGGCTGAACACACCCTCGCCTTGACCTCTTCAGGCGACGTCTATGCCTGGGGGAGCAACTCAGAAGGCCAGGCAAGTGTGAAATGGGTGTCCTCCGAGGCAGAAGGTGTTTGGGTTTTCTCCCCATTTAGCAAAGTGTGCGGAATAAAATCTGCGGGTGAACCGGACTGGTAGTTATTGCGGCCTTTTGCTCCTAAGCCTTCTCCCACAGCATCGTTCGGAACAGATCTGAGTCCTTGGTCCAGTTCACCCGGCCTGCTTCAGGGAAGGCCATGGAGGGCGCTGTTGGCCCCAGACATTCATGGGGTGGGCTGCCTTCCTCGGGCGTTGGGATTCCATCATTCATCCTTCTTCAAACCCCTTTGCCATTTTTAGCTGGGACTGGGCCACACCAATCACGTCCGGGAGCCAACACTGATCACGTCCCTGCAAGGAAAGAACGTCCGACAGATTTCGGCAGGGCGTTGCCACAGCGCTGCGTGGACTGCTCCTCCTGTTCCCCCCCGAGCGCCAGGTAAAGGGAGCCGGTGGCAGTTGGGGTCCCCAGAGGGGGCTCGCTCGAGTGGGGGCTCCAGAAACTCCCCGGGTCGGTTCATTTTGGCATCACTCATGTTGGCCCAAAATCTGTTCCTTCTAAAATCCATGAAATGACTGAAATGGGCCAAAGGTTAGTTCTTTGATCTATTTATTTCAAAGATTCCTTAGTTGCCTTTCTTCCATGCGGAGCTCAAGGTGGCTTTCAAACATGGTTAAAACACCTCAAATAGATTAGAAACTTACAGCCATAAAAATATGTTCAGTGCAGCTGACGCAAAAGATAAATAATAAAATGACAAACTTAACTGCCCTGAGTTAAGCTAGAACAGGAGAGGAAAGGCTGGGGGGAGAGGGGGGCAGTGAATTCGTTCCGGAGAAGGCAGCTCTTAACTCTTGACAGCGAAGCCAGGCGGCTGGGTGCGAGGGCCCACCTGTCTCAAAAGCAACAGCCGGCTGAGCTTTCCTCCTTGATGACAGGTGCAAAGCTCACAGAAATTGGGGTTCTGGGGTTACAGCAGGCATGAGACAGCAAAGAACGGCCCTCTCCTGGCACGCCTCCCCCAGGGCTTGTCTGCTCGGCACGAAGTCTTCTACCGTTTTGGCATCAGGTTAAAATGGATTTATTTTCGTGGGCATTTTGCCGAGCTACTTATTCCCCCCCATCCCACACGCACCTTTTCTGTCAGATGACTTTTACGGTGGTTTTGATACGAAAGTTTGTTTGTTGTGGTGTATATTTTTGCATTCCTTCATTATGAGCCTTTTCCAGAGCCAATTCTGGTTAAGAATTGTGAGGGACAGATGTGTAAAATGAAAGTGGACGGGGGTGGGTAGTTCTGCACCCCTCTTTGTGATGTGCTGCAGGCCGTTCCACGTCCTCTCGAGACTCTGCCAGTGGCCATTCAGGGCTCGTTTTGTGCAGACCTCTGTGGCAGGTGCATAGAGGCCTGTGATGTCAGCAGGGTCCTCTCACGATGCCTCTGTCCCCCGGCAGGTGTGTCTGTTCCTCTGCAGCTGGGCTTGCCTGATGCCATCCCGCCACAGTACGGGGCGCTGAAGGAGGTGAGCATCCACACTGTGCGGGCCAGGCTGCGGCTGCTCTACCACTTCTCGGACCTCATGTATTCTTCTTGGCGCTTGCTGAACCTCAGTCCCAACAATCAGGTAATGTTCTTCATAGATACACTGTGAAAATCCCTGCCTCCTCACAAATAGACCATAGTAATCAAGGCAGGTGTACAACGGGTACTGTCACAAATATTACACCAATGCGTACTCCAACTCACTAAGTGAGTATCATTTCAATAATATCTTTCTATCACCGCCCAGAGCCCTTCGGGGGTGGGCGGTTTATCAAATTTATTAAATAATAAATAATAATAAATGATAATTTCAAAAAGTTCAAAAATAATTCCACAGGTAAGTACACCGTCAAGCATGGCTATAAAACCTCTAGATTAGAGATCCTGATATCCAGAGAGAAGGGCTATTTAAAGAAGAGCCATTCAAGTGAAATCTGAAACTCAGTTTGGAAATTATTTTAAGAAAAAACAGTTGTGCTCCTAGAGGAGTAAGGAAAGAAAATCCTTTGTACAACAATTACTGGCTTGACAAAGGACTGCCAAAATAAAAACCTAATCTAGAGGTTTTATAGCCATAGTTGACGGTGTACTTACCTGTGGAATTGTTTTTGAACTTTTTGAAATTATCATTTGCAATAGATATTATTGAAATAATCCTCACAAGTAGAGGCTTCGATGCAGTTTCTAGGAAAGTAATTGCATTTGGAAGCCGCCTCTACTTCTTGGGTGGGGGACACAGACCTCTAGTTGCTGGTTGCCTTTTGTAGGCTGGAATGGAAATCTCGGCAAGCCAGTTCAGACATCTGGTGGCCCCGCAGGCTGTTTACTCATAGGGGTGCTTAGCCAAGATTCTGGCCTGCTGGTACCTTATCCCTGACAGCAGGAACTGGGGCTGGGCTGGGATTGAAATTCTGGGGATATTGGTTTGACGAGCAAGGGAGCCAGATTGCTGGGGCCCAGGTTTTGTGAGGTTGTCTTTGTGCAGTACGCCAGTGAAAGGCAGCACCCAACCCTTTCCTGGCAGCTGTGGCCGTTCCCCACGTTGTCCCTCTTCCACCAAACCCTTTTGGCTCCTGGGGAGGTGGTGCCCTGAGCCAGGAAGCCTGCAGGTCAGGAGGCTGCGGAGAGGGGAAGAATCCGGGAGTGAACTCAGCTGCTCCCGGTTCTGCCGTGGGTGGGGGTGCCGGTGCTGAACTAAAGCCATTTCCTCTGCCCAATTACAGAACAGCGCGTCCCATTACAACGCAGGGACCTGGGGAATAGTCCAAGGGCAGCTGAGGCCCTTACTTGCGCCGAGGGTCTATACGCTGCCCATGGTCCGCTCCATCGGGAAGACCATGGTTCAAGGGAAGAACTACGGGCCGCAGATCACCGTCAAAAGGATATCGACGAGGTCAGTGTCCTCAGACAGCTCTGCTGGGGCAGCCCACGGAAGGCGTTGGTGGCTGCGCTTTCTGTCCTTGGCGGGGTGGGATTCTGAAACCCCCACTGCTTGTGCGAGGGGGGCGTTCTTCTAACTGCGGCCCGCCTCTCTCTCTCTCTCTCTCTCTCTCTCTCTCTCTCTCTCTCTCTGTCTCTTGGCTCTTTCCAAAGAGGTCGGAAGTGCAAGCCCATTTTTGTCCAGATAGCCAGGCAAGTGGTCAAACTCAACGCCTCCGACCTCCGCCTGCCCTCCCGTGCCTGGAAAGTGAAGCTGGTGGGCGAGGGCGCCGACGATGCCGGGGGCGTCTTTGATGACACCATCACGGAAATGTGCCAGGTACGTCGGCTCAGGCTGCCTGGTTTTGATTGCTCCGGCCTCCTCTGCGTGTGCGCCTGGGCTTGGGCAACCCCTCCTCCTGTAACGGTTCTGAATGGAAGGCCGGCCTTGTGCAAAATTGGAATCTGTGGGGTGGAGAAGGGTCTGCCGGACTGAATAGTGGATAAAAATACAAACAAGGGAACACACGGGAGAAATTGTCAATCGGAAGGATGAAAAGAACCACAACCACAGCATTCTTTTGCCAGAAGAATAAAGATTAAAGAACCACAGCAGAGGCGTAAGGCTTTATTATTACATGTTCTATTGAAACTTATGCCAGGTCATTGGCCATCGTTCACGCAGGAATTTGGGCTGAGGGGAAGTGCTGCTATAGCTACCATTTCACTGTGAGATTTATGAAATAAGGTGCAACACTTGAGGGAAAAGGGCAACTTAGAAATGGAAGGCCTGTCACGAGGGCTGCCACCAGAGAGCTGCCACGGCCGCCGGCTCACAAGCGGAAACCCCAGAAGGGGGCAGGCCTGGTTTCAGTACCTGGCTCCAGGTGTGTGGGCTCCACAGAACAGCTGCTGCCCGCAACTGACAGAAACTGGAGTCAGCTGATCTAATGAGAGAAGGATTCATCATTGATCTGAGATTGCAAATGCCTGAGCAGACCAGGTGCTCAGGAGCAGCAGCAGCAGCAGAAGGCCCTTGCTTTCACCTCCTGCCTGTGAGCTCCCAAAGGCACCTGGTGGGCCACTGCGAGTAGCAGAGAGCTGGACTAGATGGACTCTGGTCTGATCCAGCAGGCTCTTTCTTATGTCATTATCTCTGTTTCTGTGGCATTGGAGAGAGGGCGGGGCTTCCATTTGCCTTCACACCCTCCCTCAACCAGATCCAGTCTAAATGCGTTTTTGCTTGCTCTCTCTGTGTGTGTATCACGTGCTCTCCTTTTGAATTAGACTGCTGCTGATTTTCACACTGCCCTGCATGTATTTATCTGGGGGTCCATCACCCTCTGCAAAGCAGGGGGTCTACTGGGAAGGGCGGCTTCGCATGGGGAGGAGAGTCCCTAGTCCCCAAATGCAGGTCCCAACATGTTTGGCCTCTAAAGGGCTACCGGGCTCAAATCCACCAGCGTTAACTTTGGCGCTGTAGGAAAATAGGATTATTGCGATATTTGTGTTCCAGAGAAACACGTTTTTGTGTTTGCTCTTCCCTGCTCAAGGCAGGAACACACACCAGGTTTGTGTGTCTTGCTGGGTGTGACAGAAATCTGGGGGGCTGCTTGAAGGGTACCCCCCAGCCAGGAAAAGGAAGAAAAAGAGTGTCCTCCCGCAAGCAGATCTTTCTCAAGTCTCTGAAGCGGTTCTCTGCCACGCGTTGCTGTGGCCTCTTGGACGCGGCATCACAGCTCTCCGCCTCCCCCTTCATCCCCCAGGAACTTGAGACGGGTGTGGTGGACCTCCTGATTCCTTCCCCCAACGCAACAGCAGAAGTCGGCTACAACCGAGATCGGTACGTTGCAAAGCGTTTGCTGCTTCTGAGATAGATCGCGGGCGGGGTCTGAATGGACTGGGGATGGGTAAGGAGGAGGCCATTCTGCCGGTGGGAGTTGTGAACTGCAGGGGCCGCTGCTGACGGTCCACAGCTCATCTGGCTATCTTAGAAAAGAGAGATGTTTGTTTCGTAAAGCAAAATTCAGGAAAGAGCATCCTCCCCCCCCCCCCCGCAAGGCATCCTGTTTCCTCTTCACCACTAGCCATCATACGGTTGATGAGACCTTTAATTAACCTAAGAGCGTCTTCGTTGGTTTAGAACGGGGGTCTGCAACCTGTGGCTCTCCAGATGTTCATGGACTACAATTCCCATCATCCCCTGCCACCATGGCCAGTTGGCCATGCTGGCAGGGGCTGATGGGACTTGTAGTCCATGAACATCTGGAGAGCCACAGGTTGCAGGCTCCTGGTTTAGAACTACCACACAGCTGAGCCATTTCCCCTGAACTCTGACGTGGTCGCCCCCGGAGCTGTCTGTTTTTGTGAACGCTGCCCCCAAACTCTGATTGCTTTGAGAGCGCCGTCCATTCTGCTTCTGAAAGCTTTTTCTGGGAGGATCTGGTTGCAGCCTGGGCAGGTGTGGAGGGTTCCTTTCCCCCTGCCGGTTACACAAAAGGGGTCTTTTCACATTTATTAAATTATTAAAAAGGTCTTGGACAGATTGATGGAGGAGAAGTCGATCTATGGCTCCCAATCTTGATCCTCCTTGATCTCTGATTGCAAATGCCTCAGCAGACCAGGTGCTCAGGAGCAGCAGCAGCAGAAGGCCCTTGCTTTCACCTCCTGCCTGTGAGCTCCCAAAGGCACCTGGTGGGCCACTGCCAGTAGCAGAGAGCTGGACTAGATGGACTCTGGTCTGATCCAGCAGGCTCGTTCTTATGTTCTTATGTCACCCCTCCCTCCTTCAAGGGGCTGGAGGGGAAACAGGCAGGGGCTTCCCCTTCGGATATTGCTGTAACAGCTCTGGGAGGAAGTTTTGGCTGATGGGAGGTGGGGTTACAATAAAGGAAATTAACCACCACCACCACCCCCCATCACCGTTCTGCCCCACTGGCTTTTCACAGCATTAAAATACCTGGGAAATCCAGCTGTGCCAAATGCGGGGCTGTGCTTGAACGTCACAGTTAGCTCCAGACAGGAATAGGACAGGGGGTTAGTGGAGGGATTTTTGCCTGCGCATCCCAAGGTTTCGAGTAGGTGGAAAAGAGACCCAGTGGCTGACATCTGTGAAGGCCCCCCAGATACCTGGGGAGTGGAGGGAGTCTTTCTGCTTTCACCAGGGCCTTTTTGTGTCTTCGTTGCACCCCGTGAAGGTTCCTCTTCAACCCTTCGGCCTGCTTGGATGAGCACCTGCTGCAGTTCAAGTTTCTGGGCATCCTGATGGGCGTGGCCATCCGCACCAAGAAGCCTTTGGACCTCCACCTGGCCCCCATGGTCTGGAAGCAGCTCTGCTGCATCCCCCTGGCCTTGGAGGACCTGGAGGAGGTGGATCTTCTCTACGTGCAGACCCTCAACAGCATTCTTCACATTGAAGACAGCGGGATCATGGAGGAGAATTTCCACGAGGTCAGTGGTGGAGCCACCTGCTCCTCAGAGCCTCAGGAGGAGAGGCGGCAGCTTTTGGGACTCTTCAGTTTGGAGAGGAGACGTCTGAGGGGGGAGATGATCGAATTCTATACAATTATGCACGGGGTAGAAAATGTTGACAGAGAGAAATTTTTCTCTCTTTCTCACAATACTAGAACTCAGGGGGCATCCATTGGAAATGCTGGGGGGAAGAATTAGGACTAATAAAAGGAAATACTTCTTCATGCAACGTGTGATTGGTGTTTGGAATGTGCTGCCACAGGAGGTGGTGATGGCCACTCACCTGGAGAGCTTTAAAGGGGGCTTGGACAGATTTATGGAGGAGAAGTCGATCTCTGGCTACCAATCTTGATCCTCCTTGATCTGAGGTTGCAAATGCCTTAGCAGATCAGGTGCTCTGGAGCAGCAGCAGCAGCAGAAGGCCATTACTTTCGCATGCTGCCTGTGAGCTCCCAAAGGCACCTGGTGGGCCACTGCAAGTAGCAGAGAGCTGGACTAGATGGACTCTGGTCTGATCCAGCTGGCTTGTTCTTATGTTCTTATGTCTCTGTGACAATAACTCATGGTTATTGGCTCTTCTCCCTGGTTGGGGTATTGCTGGTTTGTGTGTTCTTATTGCATTATTTTGTCATTCTAATGTTGCTTTTTAGTTGCTCTAGTGTTTTAATACTTGCAACTTTGGAAAGGTGGCATGAAATGTTTTAAATAAAGAAACACCACAAATGTGTGAAATTAATTTTATGATACATAATCCAAGGCTGCTGTTTTTTTGTCTAGTGGCCCAAAATTAAATTGAAATGGGAATGTTTCCAAAAGCCTTTGTACACCCGAGATGTGATCCCTGATCTGAGCAGAGGTGGGAACCGCGTGGGTCTCTTTTGTCTCCCTATTAGATGATTCCTCTGGATTCTTTTGTGGGCCAGAGTGCTGATGGGAAGATGGTTCCCATAATCCCTGGTGGGAACAGCATCCCCCTGACCTTCTCGAACAGGAAGGAGTATGTGGAGAGGGCCATTGAGTACAGACTCCACGAAATGGACCGTCAGGTGAGAGACTCTGACCAGAGGCATGGCTACGTGCTTGCCCTCTGGTATCCAAGCTCACTGCCATTAAAGCATCGGCTCAAAATGATTTATCAGCCGGTTCCTAGGATTTCCATAAATCTGTCCATCTTTTCAGTGCCGTTGTGTCTGCCCCTTGCAATTCTGTCATTTAAGATGTGTGAAAAAGCCCAGTGTAGCCTGATCTCAGAAGCCGGGCAAGGTCAGCCCTGGTTAATAGCGGGGAGTGCAGAGTTGATACGCAGAGGCCGGCAACGGCAAAGCTCCCTCTGCATGTCTTTTTTCTCTGACCTGGCTGGCCCAGGCTGGCCCAGTCTCTCAGGTCTCAGAAGCAAAGCTGGGTTAGGCCCAGGTGAGTATTGGGATGTATGGGAGACCTCCAGGGTCACTACAAGAGGCAAGCGAGGGGTTGCCATAACCCGAGTGCAGCTGGACAGCTCTTTCCGGGACCACAGTCCTTTGCTTGATAGCAAATGATGTCACGAGAGAATGGCCAGACTGAGCTATTTGCAGGAACCGTGGCTTTTCAGAACCAGAAGCGTGTGTTGTAATTGTTGTGGTGTCTTTTATTTCTCTGAGCATTTAACTGTAGAGAAAGAGGAGGGGGTTGGGTTCTGGTTTGTCTGACAGGTGTAGCTACACTTCAAAGCCCCCAACTTCCCTCCCTTCTGCAATCCCCCCTGTGCTCATCACAGCGAGGGCTGCTTTGGCTGGTGAAGCTGTTAGCCAGGGGTGGGCAATTATTTTTCCCATGGGGCCAAATGATAAGAAACAACAGAAAATATTGTGGAGGGGTCGGGTTAAAAAGGCAGGGCGAAGGCGAGGCGCTTAAAGCCCCGCAGGAAGCCGGCAGCCAAGGGCAAACCAGCTTCATGCGGGGCTTTCAGCGCTCTCACTCCCCAGCAAAGCCAGGGGCAAGGAAGTTAGCCCCGCAGAAGCCGGTTGCCTTGGCTGCCGGCTTCGCGGGCTTTCAAAGACACCTCGCGCCCCAGCAAGGCAGGGGCGGTTTGAGTTTCGCGAGAAGTCGCGCAGCCAAGGCATCCGCTTCGCGGTTTTCAAATATTCACGCCCCCCCAGCGTTAGGGCGAGGCAGCTTTTGAGAAGCCGGGCAAGCCGGGCATCCGGCTTCTGCGGGTTAAAGACGCCAGCTTCCCCAGCAGTTGGGGCGAGGCGAAGCCCGGCAGCCGGGCAAGCTGGCAACCGGGCTCTCATGGCGGGGCTTTCAAAGACGCCTTGCTCCCCAGCACGGCAGGGGGGCCAGTCAGGGTCATCCGGCGGGCCGGATGTGGCCCGCGGGCTGTATAATGCCCAGGTCTGCTGTTAGCAAACCCAGGTGGTGACGGCAGCCCTCTCTTTGAGCCACAGGTGGCTGCCGTGCGGGAGGGGATGTCCTGGATCGTCCCGGTCCCTTTGCTGTCCCTCCTGACCGCGAAGCAGCTGGAGCAGGTGGTGTGCGGGATGCCCGAGATCTCCGTGGATGTCCTGAAGAAGGTGGTTCGCTACCGGGAGGTGGATGAGCAGCACCAGCTGGTCCAGTGGTTCTGGCACACCCTGGAAGAGTTCTCCAACGAGGAGCGAGTCCTGTTCATGAGGTTTGTGTCGGGAAGGTCTCGCCTGCCAGCCAACACAGCCGACATTTCTCAGCGGTTCCAAATAATGAAGGTTGATCGGGTAAGCCGCCGGTTTTCTTTCTCTTCCTTATTGTCCTGCCTGGTTAATTCTTAGGTTCAACTTGAGCCTGTGTTTAAGTTACAAGAAACCTGGAAGAAACCATCAGGGCCAGTTCAGGGAAAGAACACGGTCAGGTTTTCCCACGCGCAGAAAGACTCCTTGGGCATGTGCTGTCTGTACCTGCGGACCTTCCTGTCAGGGAGATATTTTAACTTCAAGTCTTAAAAGATGTGCAGGTAGACAATTTGTAGAGGACGTGTTCTGGGAGGCTGCCCCCCCAGACAGGGACCCGGAGCTTACTCAGCAAATGGAACATAAATAACTAGCACATTGGTGAGCCGAAGGATCCAGTCTAGTTATAGGGCCGTGATGGCGAACCTTTTCGAGACCGAGTGCCCAAATTGCAACCCAAAACCCACTTATTTGTCGCCAAGTGCCAACACGGCAATTCAACCTGAATACTGAGGTTTTAGTTTAGAAAAAAAACGGTTGGCTCTGAGGCGCATGTTACTCAGGAGTAAGCTTGGTGAAGCAACCGTGCAACGCTTCAAATGGGTGAATCACGACCTTAGGAGGGTTTACTCAGACGCGAGGCCAGCTTAGATATGTGTGGGGGTGATTTTCTGCTCCCCCTACATGATGAACTCTGTGCGCGCATGCCCACAGAAAGGGCTCTGAGTGCCACCTCTGGCACGCGTGCCATAGGTTCACCACCACTGTTATAGGGACAGGGCTTCCCCCAAGCCAGGCCTTTGGGGGAGGGAACCATTTGGGGAGGGTGAAAGGGTGGAGAATTGGGTCTGCTGGAGGGGAGCTCTTTAAATACCCCCCAGTTCCCAGAATTGTCCTGGACGATGACGCTTCTGAGCATAGTTAGAAACTGAAATGGGAAGATTTTGCCCATCCTTCGAGAGAGGTGTGTTTTTCCCCAGAGGCCTTTGACGGACGTGTGCCTAACAGCTGCCTGCCTTTCTTCTTCTCCTTCTTCTGTCCCTGTCCGCAGCCTTACGACAGCTTGCCTACCTCACAGACCTGTTTCTTTCAGCTGAGACTCCCCCCCTATTCCAGTCAGCTAATCATGGCCGAGCGTTTGCGCTATGCAATCAACAACTGCAGGTCTATCGATATGGACAATTACATGCTGTCCCGGAACGTGGACAACGCCGAGGGCTCCGACACAGATTATTAACTCTGTGCACAAGTGGAATATCGTTCGTTCGTTCTTGCACATAGTGCCCCATCTCAAGAGTTCAATGTCGACACCATTTTATGGTAATGATAGATGTTTTAGAAACAAAACAGTGGCCACGTTTTTAGTTACGATAAATGTTATAAAATTTAGATGTGTTTATTTTTTTGTGATTGTAAACAACGAAAAGCAAAAGCGAGATCAGCAACAGGGTCCCCCCCCTCCCTTCCCCCCTTTACTTTTGTTCTTTTTTTTAAAGTTTGCATGGAGCCTTTCTGGTGCGTTTTCTGTTGGGAATGGTGCGTTTGTCAACCCTCCCAGTGAACATGAAGAGTTGTACATTGTGTATAATTGTTCATTAGAAAGGACAGTTTTACATGAATATTCATATATTTATTTTTGTTTTCATTTGAAATGCCTGTCCAGGGTTCCTTATGCAGAGAAAATAAAAACAAACTGAAGAACCGAAGGAGGGGTTTTTTTTGCTATTTTTAATAGGCATTTTGGCCAGGCTTTTGGAGATGAGCTGACCCTGACTTCACTTGGGCCTTCTGTTTGTCCTACTTTTTAAAATCCCCTGTTGCTGTTTGTTTCTGACTTTTTGGGTACCCCCTCCCTCCCCCCCTCGTCTTTTCAACACAAGATTGACAGCTGGAAAGAGGCCCCAATGCCTGAAGTAGAAAGGCAGGCAGGGAAGCCAAACAGAAGGGAGAATGGAGGCTGCCCTCCGCAGCGTGAGGGACAGGGGTGGGCAGGCGGGGAGACCTGGGGGACTGAAAGGTCACTGCCACAATGGCTGCCATGTGGCACTTGGCGCTCTGTCTTGGGACTGTGCATAAGCGGAACCTGGCCTGCTCCGAAGGCCCCATGGGGAAGTCCGGGCAGTCTCTGCAGACACCGCCCACTTCTTCCCTTCGCCTGTCAATCACAAATTTTAGCCCCTTTTGCTGGTGGTGAATTTTTGCAGCTGCCAAGACAGAGGCAGATGGGCTGGGTGCCGTTTTAACCTATTGCTTTCAGTGTTTGTTGTTCAGTAGAGGGAAATAGCTCATTACTGAAGAACCCCCAGATAGTTAGTGAGCAAATTGATCTTCTGGGGGCTGGGAAAAGTCTCAAGGAAGTGTTGGGGAAGACAGGAACTCCTTGCACAAGACTGAAGGAAGCTCCTGGACAGCAACCATGAAGGTATCTTGTTTTCTTTACGCTAAATAATTTATTTTGGTAAAAATTAACTATCGTGGTAGAGCAAAGTCTTGGCAAACGGAGAGATGCAACTTCCTTTTGCAGAGTTTGGGGTTTTTCAGAGATGATCACAAGTTGAGATGCTGGTAAAGGGTAGAAGTGCCCGACACAAGAAATAAGGTCCGTGATTTATCTCCTACTGCGTCTGTCATGGTGATGGTCCAGAATTCCACTGGAGAAGTTCTCCAGGCTTTGTGCAAACATGTGGCTGATCTTCCTTCTATGGGAAAGTGACCCCCTACTCCTTCCAGGCAACCCAAATCCAAGGTCCTCCAGAGACTGCCGGGGGCTTATGCCAGAGAGTTTCCTAGTGGTTGTACCCCAGTGTTCCCATTCAGATCCTGAAACAGAAGCACACCAGTCACGGGATGCGGTTAGCACCACAAGAGTTTTTTTGCTGCTCGTTCAGACACGCTACAGTTGCCCGGTTTTTGGTCTGGGATCATGTCTGCGCTCCTCTCCGCTGTCAGAGTTACCGCAGGACGTTTTTTCCGGAACCTCCGCAGACCAGCCTGAGTGATGTTCCTGCAGAAATCCACTTGCAGGGTTTGTAAAGAGTCAGCATGGAGGGCCGCAGCTTCCAGAGTCCGGTCGCTGATCCGGACGCAGTTTTCCAGTTGGAGAGTCCTGAGGCAGGGGCAGCTCTGGAACAGCAGCGCGAGAGCGTCATCGGTGACGTGGCCACACCCCGAAAGGGTCAGGGCCAGAAGGTTTGGGCACCTGTAAGCGTGAACATTGCAAGTTAGGGGAGGCATTCCACCCGGGGCCTGCCTGTCGTTCCTCACAGCCTCCGTCCACGACAGCACTTCCTGTTCTGCAGGAAGCCCAGCACCCCCAGGGCATGCAATACTGACAACCCCCCCCCCCCCCCCCCGGCTGCTTTCCATCAGCCTCAACTTCCCTGGCTTGAGCTGTTTGCAACGGTTTGGGCCTGAAAGCGAATTAGCTGACTGAGCTCAGCATATTAAAAACCCCTGACTCAAGCCAGGCTTCCAACATAGGACTGGCCAAACCAGACCCAATGCTAAGGCTGCGTCTCTTTTATTTTTTTAATTTTTTTTAATTCCACTTTTATACCGCCCTCCCCCAAAGGGCTCTTGCTAGAGGCGGCAGCACAGCAGTTAAGAGAACGAGCTGTGAGCAAGCATCAACTGTTCAAATGTTGCTGTGCCCCTCCGTTTACAGGGCTGATGATGGGTAGGCGACGGGTTTGTAGAAATAGAAGGCAGAATTTAAGCATTACATGTATTTAGGAATGTGGTTAGGAATTACTATATGACACGTGTGTATTGACTCCTGCCTATGGTGGCATGAAATGGCTTGCATTACTCCCAGGGCCTCTGGCCTAGTGAAAGACCTGCAGTCCTGCCCAGTTTGCCACTTACTGGGAGCTGCGCAGGAAGAGTGACATCGTTTACGAACAGCCAGAGGTGAGACCAGCAGTATCATAAGAACTAGCCTGCTGGATCAGACCAGAGTCCATCTAGTCCAGCACTCTGCTCCTCGCAGTGGCCCATCAGGTGCCTTTGGGAGCTCACAGGCAGGATGTGAAAGCAAGGGCCTTCTGCGGCTGCTGCTCCTGAGCACCTGGTCTGCTAAGGCGTTTGCAATCTCAGATCAAAGAGGATCAAGATTGGGAGCCATAGACCGACTTCTCCTCCATAAATCTGTCCAAGCCCTTTTTAAAGTATCCAACAAGATGTTTGGCAGAGGAGCTTTTGGGAGTCAGGGGGGCCTGTAACTCTTGAAAAGTTATCCCCCAAACACCTTGTGGTTGGATCTAGCTGCTCTACGGCAGACCAACACAGATACCCTCTGAAAAAATACATCTGTATTGCATTCCTGTGCGCAGCTTTGCTCTTGGGTCTCTGATCTTGTACCTCTAAATCCTGCTTCAGGGCAACAGAGCGGCAGAAACGTTTTGGCCGTAACTGGCGAGCAGGGCAGACCTTTGACCAACGCTTGGGATGCCGAGGCAGGATTCGTGCTTGACATGAAGAGAGGGGCGAAAAGATCTTTTTGGAGGGCTGGGCTGCTGGAGTGAAACACTTATTTGCCACTCCAATTGTAGAAATTGTGGCACTGGAAAGTACTGAGAGTTGAGGACTAGGAGAATTCTGCCCCAGGATTATTTCAGCTGTTTGTTCCAGCGCAAGTCATAAGAACATAAGAACATGCCAGCTGGATCAGACCAAAGTCCATCTAGTCCAGCACTCTGCTACTCGCAGTGGCCCATCAGGTGCCTTTGGGAGCTCACGTGCAGAAGGTGAAAGCAATGGCCTTCTGCTGCTGCTGCTGCTCCCGAGCACCTGGTCTGCTAAGGCATTTGCAATCTCAGATCAAAGAGGATCAAGATTGGGAGCCACAGATCGACTTCTCCTCCTAAGTCCAGCAGGAACCTTTCGGGAAATTCTAACCCAGACGGGCTCTCTATCTAGTGTTTGTGGCGGGAGTCAGCAGGCCCTGCTTTAGCATCCAGCAATATTTAATTCCTAGAGACCGCTACTGGAGTCGGAAGGAGCGAATCCAGTAGAATAGAGCCCTGTTGGCAGAAGCTTTTCGTAGCTGGGGGAACTTACCTCTTGCAAACTTGGAGCAAGAAGTCGTTGACGGTGCGCTCGTGGGTGCTGCAGACGTCCCTCTGGAAGGCGTTCTTCAGCCAGTCCTCAATGTTGCAGACTTTGACCCGGCTGGAGTGCCAGCAGACGGAGAGGCGGCGCAGGGCTGGCCCCAGGACAAAGTTCCCCTTGGTGAGTTCGGCAGGCGAGTGGAACTGCAGCAGAGGCCAGAGCGAGGGCTCCCGGAAGACTGTCATCAAGCAGCGGCACGTCTGGCCCAGGTTTTTCCGGCTGTTTTTGTCCAGGAAAGAAAAAAGGTGGAGCAGGCACTCCCCGTTCAGCTGCGTGATGTGCATCCCTCTTGGAGTGTGAGCGTGAGCGGGAAGGAGGCGGCTTCTGCCGGCAGCTGACCTGCTTCCAAGTTGCTCCTGGTCTCTTGCACAAATATGGTTGTGGAATGGAGGCTATTTTTGGCCAGCAGCTGGTGGGGGGGGAGGGGGAGGTTCAGAAGAGATGGGGGCAAAGGCAAGGATCAAGGGCAGGCAGGGTGGCTGCAGCTGCAGCATCCGCTCCCCAGGGAATGGCTGCAGCCACCACACAATAACTGTTGCCTTAAAAGGACCTCTCAAGTCTCTTTCTTCCTTGAAGGCCAGGCATGTTGAATGGGAGACGGTGCTTGTTTAGAGAGAGCCAGATCGCAGGGAGCATGGCCCTTGTGGTGTGGCCGGCAGCAGGCCTCGCTCAGCCCGGGGCAGATGCAGCCGCCATCCCCAGCAGTGCCTTCTCTCTGGCTGGCGGGGGGTAGGGCCACGGAGCAGGTGCTTCTCCAGAATGCCAGGGTGGGGCTGAAGAGAGCCTGGCTTCACAATGTTGGTTTTTAGCACAGCATCAAAACCTCAGAAGTAGCTGCAAAAATACCTCCTGCTTGCTGGCTCTTTTGCAAAGCTAGGCAAGCAACCCCCTTGAGCTTCGAGGGCCAACACGGAGACTGAGCTAGCCAAGAGGACAGCGCCTGGAGCCCCCGGGAGGAGGAGGAGGAGGAGGAGGAGGAGGCCACCTGTTTAGGACACGCTGCAGTTTGGGCACACGGCGGCTGGGCAAAGGTGAAAACCCTCCCGTGGGGCTGAGCAGCTGCTTCCTGAGGCAGGAGGGGCCCACTGGCTATCAGACCACATAGCTAAGCCTATGGCTTCCCCCACCCCAAACCATGGCTTTAAAGGGGTGGGGCTACTTTGAGCACTGCTACTTATTCTCAACAAGGCCCCTGCTGCAAGGGAAAAGGAGCATTCAGCGCCCACTTCCCTAGGAACCCCACTGACCTCAAGTGACCCCTGCAACGAGAATTTTTCAAAAGGATGTTTAGTAACCCCAGTGGCATCTAATTAGACATTCTGAAAGCTGAGCTAGGGTCATCCCAATAACCTGAAGTCCCCCCTACAGTAATTAGGAATTTTACAAGCACCTGCATCAGAACAGCTGTGTTTCCTGCGACGATGCAGCTATCTGAGAAACGGCACTCTTCACTTCCCCTTCCCCCAAATCATCATTTTCACCCCAGTCCTGAAAAGTTGGAGGGTTCAGAGTGTTGCTGCCCTGCTCAGTGGTGGGGGGTCATCAGGTTGTCCTCTAGAACCTCTGGTGGCCCACCTGAAGGGGTCATGACCCCATCCAGACCCAGACACTTCATTCGTTTGCATCGAACAATCAAACACGGGTAACTCTTTGCCTGACAGGAATAAATGACCACAATGGATACACTGCTAATATAGTGTCCTGTAGAGCCAGTGTGTTGCAGTGGTTGAGTGGTGGACTCTCATCTGGAGAACCAGGTTCGATTCCTTGCTCCTCCACATAAAGCCTGCTGGGTGGTCTTGAACTAGAAACAGTTCTCTCTGAACTGTCTCAGCCCCACCTAGCTCACCATTTTGTGGGAAGAGGAAGGAATCTGTAAGCCACTCTGAGTCGCTTTACAGGACAGAAAAGGGGGGTATAAATGCAAACTCCTCTTCTACTGCTGTCATGGACTACCAGGTGTTTTGTCTGAATGGGTGGGTGGCATAAATCCAAGATGGCTGCCTCAACAGAAATCCGTTTGCATTGCAGGCTACAACCCCTCTCAGGGTGGTCCTGTGAACATTTCACTAAAGACCTTTTTTTTGTTAGAACATAAAAAAGGAATAAAAAAGGTTTATCAACATTTCAGTATTGTCAACGGTTTAGAAGCTCCGTTTACAACTCCATACAGCGGAGAGGTTTCCTCGCGCAGCAGCTGCTTCAACAGAAATTCGTTTGCATCCCAGGCTACAACCCCTTTCAGGGTGGTCCTGTGAAGACCCTTTTTTTGTTAGAACATAAAAACGGAACCAAAAAAGGTTATTAATTTTTCAACATTGTTAACTGTCCAGAAGCTCCGTTTGCAGCCCCGATCAGCTGAAAGGTTTCCTCACACAGCGGTGGTATTGAGGACAAACACCTTTTCCCGTTCTCAACCACAGTTCTCCAAAGTCACCTTTTGACAGGGCACAGGGAGGCTAAGCGCTGCCCCCGGCCTCTGTTGGACCGATTTACGGGTGCCCAATGGGTATCAGCTTAGCAAGCCGCTAACCGTCCTGACCAAGCGGAGACAGGCTATAATGTACAAAGGAGGACACGCATCCAACACCAGCCCAGGCACAGTACAACTTTTACTGCTGCAAATCTGTTACTTTGACACAACTCACTGAGTAAAATCCAGTGGACAAGCAAAGATCTCCGCCAGGAAGAGGAATACATGTGTTGCCACAACTCAATGAACAGGCTGTCCGCATGCAGCTCTCGGGGAGGGGTGGGGGTGTGCTCTGGATCCAAGAGCTGTCTCAGGTACAGGAGGAACAAGTTAAGTGCATTTGAAGTCAACGTCCACATCCCCAAAAGAACAAACGTCAGGCCATAAGGACGTTCAGACTCCTCCAAGGAGGGGGACACGAAGCAAAATCAGCTACAGGACTCCCCGCCCCACCCAACGTCACGGTCAGGGAGCACAGCTAGCCGGGAAGGAGGGAAACACGGCAAGGAGCCGGAACAGGGCCCTTCTTGCTGACTCCAATGCTGAAAAGAGGAGGCTGTTCTGAATTACTGCAGCATCCCCAGGGCAGGTGTCAGGAGGTCCTTTCGGGCAAGGAAGTGCCTTCAACGCCTCTTGCAAATGGCAGGCGGGGGTCCCATTAGCTGCCACAAACAAAGCAGAACTAGAAATGCCAATTTTTAAAAATAAAAGCATGTGCAAGTCACCTAACGCAGCTGGGCCAGAACGCAACCTGCAGCAAGAAGCCCTCGACGGCCACGTGAAGTCGGCCGGGCTGGGCGAACTCGCAAGCAGCAGATCCCCTGGCCGCGGGCCTGGCGCTTAGGCCGCGGCCCTCGTCGTCTTGCTGTACTGGCAGCCCCGGGGGCAGGCAAACGGCATTTCAGAACAGCCCCTCCTCGAAGGCTGTGCTCGTAAAACGGGGGGTGGGGGTGGAATGACAGCATGGAATGAAAGAGAACAGTTCAAGTCCGTTTCCGAGGGAAAAGCACCACCTGGAATCTCTTTTACACTGCGGTAAAAAATCAGAAATAACCCCCCCCCCCTCCTTGTTTAAAAGGGGGGGAGGCAGGCCAGTGGAACAGTTTGTCTTCTTGCCAACTCGGTGGCTTCCTGGAGTGTCAACAGTCAAGGTTGGGCCGTTACCTCCACGGGCAGAAGGAGCAGCTTTTCGCCGGCCTGCTTCGCGAGACCACGCTTTCGCCGTCCCTTTAAACGAGGCAGCCACGGGGTCAGCCACGGGGAAACCCGAGGCTCCAGCACAAGGTCTAGAAATCTTATCTAATAACAACTCTGTGGCATGTCATAATTGGATACACATTAATCGTGCTTACTCTAAGGATTCAAGTTTCTCTGGTGTAAATGTGCCTTCAGAAAGCAGATAAAACATTGATATAAAAAGTCAAAACAACTAAAATGGAAACTATATATAAAAATTTAGTCGAAGCAGCAAATCGTTATCTGCCGAGGGTTCTCTCCCCCCGCACCCTACGGTGTAACTAACCAAAAGAAAAAAAAATTAGCCTGCGTCCGCTTTTAACAAATCAAATGCTACTATTTGCGAAGTAAAACTAGAACCCAAGAAAAGTTTGGAAAGTGCACAATGAAACCAAGAGTCTTGGATCAAGTATTTACGGAGAACTGGAAATGTTTCGTCCACTGGACAGGATATGCAAGAGGCGGGCCGGAGGCCTTAAAGTTTGTCGGATCCCGACTTGGCCTGCCGGTCCACGTAGAAGAGGATGTAGGCTTTGGCTTTGACCACCGTCTCCTCGTCAGTCAGCGTCACGGTGCTGTCGTTGAAGTGGAACCACCGCCCTTCGTGAGTCGCGTAGGCTGTGTAGTGGCCGGAGCCAACCCTGAGGACGAACAGCGACAGGCTGAGCAGATGGGAAGCAGGATCGGGGCAAGCCAAGGCAGAGCGCTGGGCCCTGAAGAGCACCGCAGCCTCTCAGCTGATCGGCAAAGTGGCTCTCCGGGGCCTCAGGGCAAAGACCTTCAGCTCTGGCAGATACACGTCTACTGAGCCAGGGGCAAGCCAGCAGTGAGTTCGTGGACTTGTGGGTCTCGGGGCCAAGGGCAAACAAGCCAGCTCTCCTGGATCTTTAATATCTGCCCTGAGGCAGCCAGCTGTCACTGGGCTTCAGACAAGAGCCCCAAACACTCCCTTTGCTTAGCCTTTCCTGCTTAACATTCTCTCCTACTTGACTCTACTTGAATCTCAGACGTACAAGTTCCAGGCAACTGCTCTCTTCCCTCCACCAACATGCGTCCCCCTTTCCAAAAGCACAAGATGTGCTGTTTCCTTTGGCAGCGACGCAAATTCTCATCCTGACAACTGCGGGCAGCTGCCTCCCACGGAGGGAATCAGTTGCCCCCAAAAGGGACATTACAGAAACATGATTTAAAATACGGGAGTCTGAATTCCTGGCAACTGATCTGCTTTGGGGATGCAGACCTGCTACCTCTGGGCATTTACAAGACGACTCTGAGATTCTTAATAAGCTATTCATGATCATCCAAAGCAGTGCCATGCAGCAGTGGCGTAGTGGCTAAGAGCAGGTGCACTCTGATCTGGAGGAACCGGGTTTGATTCCCCGCTCTGCCGCTTGAGTTGTGGAGGCTTCTCTGGGGAATTCAGATTAGCCTGTACACTCCCACACACGCCAGCTGGGTGACCTTGGGCTAGTCACAGCTCTACGGAGCTCTCTCAGCCCCACCCACCTCACAGGGTGTTTGTTGTGAGGGGGGAAGGGCAAGGAGATTGTCAGCCCCTTTGAGTCTCCTGCAGGAGAGAAAGGGGGGATATAAATCCAAACTCCTCTTCTTCCTTCCCTTCAATCCCAGGGAGTAATATTTTCACGAGACATTATTTCCACAACCCAAGGGCACCTTAGTAGAGGTGCCTGCCAGCTCTCTGGAAACAAGCCCAGCACGGGGGTCGCTGCATGTCATGTTTCCAGCAGAGGCTCAACCAACCACCATGGGATGGCCATCCCACTCACTCACCCAGAACCATGATGCACCACTACAGCTGCAAGGTCATACAGGCAGTTTTCTGGGCCACTGTTTTCCGGCTAAGGACAAGAGACGGAGAAGAGAGAAACTGAGAACTCCGCCCACACCTTCCAGACCCCCACAATGAGCACCCCCACCGCACACTCAACAACGTACCTCTAGCAAGTAACATTTCATGTCTAGGCCTTTGAGGGGAAACTCCACATAGGTATCCACTTTGTTTCTCAGGTAGGCTGTCCAGTGAAAGCGCTTCAAATGCAAGCACAGCACCTGCGGTGTTCCAAAAACACCAAGTGTGACCGTCTCAGCAGATATTTCACCTTTTATACAAGCTACACAACAACACAGAGATGGGGAAGGGGACCTCTGCTGCCCCCCCCCCTGGGGGGGGCCTCAAAAACGGGTATTCTAGGGAAGTAACCTCAGTCAATTTGCAAATGGCACCCCAACAGAACCCCTCCAGGAAATAAGATTCCACAGACTAAACTCCACAACGAAAGTGAAGACAGCAGAGTTTGGCAGAACAAACACGGAAGGCCAGTCTCAGACAGAAAGGACAGAGGGAGAGACCCACCCAGTAAAGGAAGAGAGAAGGATCTTCAAGCTCTGAATCTGGGCAAGAAGAACATGGGCATGCCTCACTCACCCTCGGTAGTTTCTGAATCCAGAATTTCTTGGTGGACTTCTGTTTCTTTTTACATTTGTGGCACATGTACAGTTCTGTTTCATCAAGTTCTTCTAGGTCTGTAAAACTGTGAAGACAATCTAAAAGAGTTGAGAGGAAGGTTAAACCCACTTGGCACGTTCCTTTTCTTTCAGCCTCCCCATTATTCACTAATTAGAGCACCAATTAGAAAGACTCAGGTTAAAGAACCATACCCCGCAATGTGCAACTTGGTCCGTTTTCTTGGTTCTTATTACGTTTATTTCTGAACTGGCTTGGAATATCTAAAGAAAGATCTAAACAGAGACAGTCAAAATTAATGCCAGCCATATGAGCGGTTTATTCGAGTTTTAACAAAATACCCATCACAAAAGTTTAGCTGGACAGTAAGAGAGAAACTGTACCTAGGAATGGGTCAAACTTTCTGGATTCTGTCCCACAGATCAAGCAGTTGACTTCATTTTGAAGAATGCCTCCGAAAATGGCTGTGACCACAGTAGAAGCTCCGTTTCTAGAAGAAGAGGAGTTTGGATTTATATCCCCCCCTTCTCTCCTGTAAGGAGGCTCATGGGGGCTTTCAATCTCCTTTCCCTTCCCCCCTCACAACAAACACCCTGTGAGGTGGGTGGGGCTGAGAGAGCTCCGAAGAACTGTGACTAGCCCAAGGTCACCCAGCTGGCGTGTGTGGGAGTGCACAGGCAAATCTGAATTCCACAGATAAGCCTCCACAGCTCAGGCGGCAGAGCGGGGAATCAAACCCGGTTCCTCCAGATTAAAGTGCACCTGCTCTTAACCACTACGCCACTGCTGCTCTTCCAGCAGGAGAAAGGGAAGAAGCAACAGCACTGCATGCAGAACAACTGCCCTGCTCTGACACCAATGCACCCTAGCTGCTTGGGGCCCCTCCTGCTCTAATGAGGATGCTTTTCCTCTGTACCAACAGGGGAAGCAGCTGTCTGTCTAAACACCCAACCGAGCTATTACTAGTGGGCCCAGCTGCTCACAAGCCATGGGGGTTTCAGAGCACACCCAAGCCACTCCCAATGGGGGAAAAACCTGCAGCGGGCAGATTGTTCCTGGGTCGTTAAATCAGAAGTGTGGCCCCCCAGCCCACATCGCCTTCTAGCAGAGCAGAAGTCTGTGCTGATTATGGCATACACAGGATGATGTGGGGGGGTTGACTGCAAGAGAAAGACTCAACCGCCTTCAGGTATCCTAGAGCTGAGTCTTACACCAAAATCCTCAGAATCTGATCCTTTCCCCTTCCACTTTGCCTGGTTCCACTTTCCCAGGGGATGTACTCCAGTCTCTGCCCTCCCCAGCCCCAATGCTGTGTATCCTGGCACAAGAAAGTCTGACTTGGCCCACAACTGCCCCCTCCAAATTGTTCATTTAGTAATGGGGGAAGAAGCAAGTGGGGGGGGGAAATGTCGAACTAGGGGCCAAGCTTCTACTTTCCCCACCACAGAGCAATAGTGAAATGCATCAGTGGGGATCGATGGGCACAACATTTCCATTGATGGGGGGCGGGAGGAAATGGACTGCCAAGAGCTCATCTCATCCGCCACCTTATTGATTGATTGATTCATTGATTAATATTGCCAATTGGTAGTGACAACCACTGTCCTGTGCTCTGCCATCTCGTACGCCTTTTTTCCTGAGCTATTCAATACGGTTATCTGGATGTTTCCCAGAAAGAGTGTCGTTTGCATTTTCTGCATTATAACTGGGGACATTCTCACTTGGCAAAGTTTTGGGGTCGTGTCTCTGGGCTCTGATAGTACCCTAAAAAGGGGGGGATAAAAGCTAGTTCCAGGACAGAACGGAGCAAAGCTGTGGAAAGATTTAAAACTATCTCCTTACATGCAGCATCTACTGCCAGCAGAAAGGCTAGAATTCTCTTGCAAGATGACGGAGCGCGGAATGCCGTTGAAGCCCCCCTGGAGCTCTAAGTGCAGGTGGTCCAAGAGGTATCGCATGAATTCGTGGGCATCTTGCTGCTGGTACCCCCTGAACAGAGAAAACAGGAATGAACACACCGAGTGCTGGCAACACGTGGCAAGATCTTTCGGGCAATTTAATGAATGCTGGCTGTATGGGAACAGATTTCTCCAGACAAGGACAAGGGCAACTTGAGAATCCCCACTCCAGGCTGAGACACTCTCAGGCCTCAGCCTACCGGAAGGAGCAGAGATACAAGCCGAGTGGAGCAGCTGGGGGGCCCAAACAGAGAAACTACGTATTTTTACAGGCCACACATCCCATTTGCCACAGCATTGCATATGTCCCGCCCAAACCGCCAACAGATCTGCATGACTCTCTAGGACAGTGATGGCGAACCTTTTTGAGACCGAGTGCCCAAACTGCAACCCAAAACCCACTTATTTATCACAAAGTGCCAACACGGCAATTTAACCTGAATACTGAGGTTTTAGTTTAGAAAAAATGGTTGGCTCCGAGGTGCGCGTTACTTGGGAGTAAGCTTGGTGGTAGTTGGTGGCTTTGCTTTGAAGCAACCATGCAACTCTTCCAATGGGTGAATCGTGACCCTAGGAGGGTTTACTCAGAAGCAAGCCCCATTGCCAGCAACCGAGCTTACTCCCAGGTAAAGGATTGCACTTTAGTTCTTTGCATGAAAATCAGTTTAACAGCGCTTAACAGGGTTACCTACACTGCTTCTCCAAAACTAGGTCTTAGGTTTAATGCTAATAATTGAGCCCAGTAACCCAGGCCAGCCTAGATGTGTGCGTGGGGGTGTGGGTGATTTCCCCCCCAAATGATGAACTCTGTGCGTGCCCACAGAGAGCTCTGAGTGCCACCTCTGGCACCTGTGCCATAGGTTCGCCATCACTGCTCTAGGACGGTTGTCAGAGAACATTCTTTTCACAGAAATGTCCTTTTCAAACTTGAATCTGGTTCATTTATGGCAGCCAAGTAAAGTGGGGGCTCAGCGGCCCCTCAGAAAGCACTACCCATTTCAAATTATCTTCCTTCGAAAGGTCACAGAAAACTTTGCTGAGAGCCTCGCTGGCTTCCTGTAGCCGACCCTTTCCCTCTCAGTCCAGCCACTCCATGCTGTGGCAAAGAATGCAGTCCTCAGGAGGGAGAGCAAAGGGAAGGGGCGCTCCCTTCCAGGGCATCTGGAGCTGATCCTGTATCCAAATGAAGTGCCCGGCTTGCAAGCAAGGGGCACCCATCCCCACAGTTCACGCTGCCAGAAGCTCTTGCTGCAGCAGACGTCATCCAGTGTCCTACCAACAGGATTGGGGTCACAAACCAAAGCTTCCGAGGGCTGACAGCCTCCCCGCTTGAATGTATTTAATCTGTCTACCGACAAAGAATTTTTTCTCTTTCTCACAATACTAGAACCAGGTGGCATCCATTGAAAATGCTGGGGGGAAGAATTAGGACTAATGAAAGGAAACACTTCTTCACGCAACGTGTGATTGGTGTTTGGAATATGCTGCGTGATGGCCACTAACCTGGATAGCTTTAAGAAGGGCTTGGACAGATTTATGGAGGAGAAGTCGATCTATGGCTACCAATCTTGATCCTCCTTGATCTGAGGTTGCAAATGCCTTAGCAGACCAGGTGCTCGGGAGCAGCATCAGCAGCAGAAGGCCCTTGCTTTCACCTCCTGCAGGTGAGCTCCCAAAGGCACCTGGTGGGCCACTGCGAGTAGCAGAGAGCTGGACTAGATGGACTCTGGTCTGATCCAGCAGGCTCATTCTTATGTTCTTAAAGCCAGTCTGAGATCTGGCCTGCTCAGCAGGCACAGCCTTCATGCGCCTAATAAAAACAGCTCTATCAAGGGCTCAGCTATTTGGTATAGGCTGCCGGGGGGGAGGGGGGAGAGAACGGAAGGCTTGCTAAGAGCTCCCCCCCAAAGCCACAGCCAAGCCGGTCCTTGGCTACTGCAGCATATCTGACCTTCCCAGACTTTTACAATATTCCTCCTGTGTCCAGTTACAAACATGACTCTGCATTTTGCATTGCAACACACCCATTGAAAAACCAAAAGCAGCACTTAGCACATCTTTTTAAAAAGGAGACAAACTGTGAACTTGAGAAGAACCGTTTTTCAAATTGGCAAAAGGTGCGAAGGGAAGAGTTCAACCTCTTCCTGCTTTGCAGCGGGCTGAAGAGACAAAACAGGTGCTCCTCTCAAAGGGCTGGCGCGCAGGCTGAGCGTCAGGTGCGGGCCTGCACGTCGGAATGGATCGTGGCAGATTTAACACGGCGGACAGAGCACTCCTTTCACTTGATCTCACACACACACACACACACACGGCTTCTTTCCCAAAGCAGTCACTTCACAAAGAGTTAGCAAGGGAGAAAAGCGCATGTATGAATCAGGCAGTGTTAAAACCGGCTCAGCTGTCAGGACCTCGCAGCCAGCAAAGTATTGAGGACAGGTAGACAGGGTGCTGGAGAATGAGTGTGCAATCCCAGTGGTGGCCAGTATGGGGCAGTACTTAGCAAGTCAAAGGAGAACCTGGGAGACCCACAAAGTTCTCTGGGTCTTGGGGCAGCCGCACACCTTCAGCCGGTCTACCTCGCAGGATTGTCGGGGGGGGGGGGGAGACAGGACTGTGCACATAGCCCAGAGATCTTTGGAGTCATGGCAGTATAAAAATGCACCTGATAAACACATCACTCTAGCGCTCTGCTCATCTAGCCACACTCAGAAGGGCTGTTGACACAGTACTGTGTCCTTTGCTGCCCTCACTCGCATTTCTTTCCAAGAAAGAAGACAGGGCAGAAATATTTGCCTTCCCTAGAAGAACGCACACAACGGCAAACAGGGTCTGACAAGGGCAAAGCGGGTAACTGGACAAACATGACTGGCACACTGGCCACGGGATCAGTTCCAGGTTCACTCTGAGCATGAACAGCCAGTCCAGCTTTTGCAAGAGTCCCAGAACGCACTAGCCTGTGTTCACATTGGAGCAGCTGAAACTCTAACAGGATTGGGAGCAGTCTTTAACTGGGGACGCCAGGAACGGACCCTACCGCACCAAAAAGCTACAGAAATAAGAGACACTCCCCCTTCCCAAATGGTGGTCATTTCGGTGAACAGCAAACAAGAGAACCCACAGTGCTGAAAATCTACCGGGCCAGCTTAGGAACAGATCTCTTGCTTTGATGCATAAGAAGAGACTCATGATTGGGACTTTTGAAACTACTGGTGCTAAACTTCCTTGATTCTCATCCGTCAGGAAAGGGCATTCAAGGCACCTAGGGTAAGGCATGAACTTGGGCGACTCCCTCTGTGGGATCCGGGTGCATGCTCAGAGCATCTTTTCAGCACTGCCACAGGCGTCCAACACATCAACAGAACAAGCTTGACAACCTGAGAACGTGGAGCGACTTACCTTCTGCACAATTATTCCTAACGGGGCTCGGGGCTCCTTTGAAAGAGATTCAGGGGCCAGGAGTGGGAGACCTTGGAGAGGAACGACACTTGCATTTATTGGCGTGAACGGCGCTCTCTGAACAGCCTCGGTGCACAAGGCCAGCTTGCACATCGGTTCGTTCTTACTGCAGAAGCCATTCACAGTTAAGCTGCGCGCATCACAAGCTCATGTGCAGAGAATCAAGGAAGCTTTGCTCAGGCCTGTTGCAGCCACCCATTCCTAAGCACCAAGAAGAGAGGGGGGCGTTCCTGCTCTTTGGGGTTCCTGCACTTCAGACGTCTTAATTTGCCTACACCTAAAACGTCCTCACAACACTTCAGTGCTCTCTAGCTGCTGAGGACTCCAAAGTCCTCTGAAGGAAAAAAAGCCACCACTGTGTCATCCCCAGAAGGGCAAGGGGCTCTCGCTGCGTGGCAACGTGGCATTTTCTTCCAGGCCACAAAGTTGGGTTGCCAAACAGACTGCTCGTCCTTTTTTCGACGGACTTACCTAAAATTTGGCATGATTTTCCAGACAACATAAAAGAGCGATTCCGGGCTGAACGCCGACTGGCTCCCTTGCCACAGAGCGCACAACGTCTTACGGAACTCTTCCACCAAAGAGCTGCAGAAGGGGAACCAAAGTTCAGGGTCAGGGTGAGGCACCTACTCAAGCTGCAACTAATATCCCCGCTGAATCTGCGCAAAGAAGAACAGGCCACACTGCCCGATATTGCGAGAAGCCTTGAAGAAATATTCTGCTGCAAAAGTAATGCTGAGTCCTACACGGGCTCCTCGGAAACCCGAACTACTTGCTAACTACTTGCTAACTACTAACTACTTGCTAACTCCTACGCAGTGGCGTAGGAGGTTAAGAGCTCGTGTATCTAATCTGGAGGAACCGGGTTTGATTCCCCGCTCTGCCGCCTGAGCTGTGGAGGCTTATCTGGGGAATTCAGAATAGCCTGTACACTCCCACACACGCCAGCTGGGTGACCTTGGGCTAGTCACAGCTCTTCGGAGCTCTCTCAGCCCCACCTACCTCACAGGGTGTTTGTTGTGAGGGGGGAAAGGCAAGGAGATTGTCAGCCCCTTTGAGTCTCCTGCAGGAGAGAAAGGGGGGATATAAATCTAAAAAAAAAACCAAAAAAAACTCCAAACTGACTGGAGCAAAAAGACTGCCTCGTAAGAGAAGGGCCCCTCATTTAGGGCACTAAATTCTCTGAGGGTTCTGAAAGCTCTTTTAGTGGGAAAAAAATACCCTGTCCTTTAACAGACCCCCTCTAATTCTTTCTCAAAAACGTTACAGGAGGCAGGGCGATATGGTCTCTGTTTCACAGACAAAAACGCAGGCCGGGGGTCTTGTCCATCAATGACTGTTCAGCACCGAGGAGAAAACTAACTCCTGAAATGGACTGTCCCACCGGACGGGAGACGTGGTTCGCTCCATTACTGATACTGGTGAGGTCAAGTTTTTCTGTCAAGTTTTCACCCACAACGTTACTTTGAGAGATTTTTTATATATTGCTTGTTTTGATAAAGAAGAAGAAGAAGAAGAGTTTGGATTTATATCCCCCCTTTTTCTCCTGCAGGAGACTCAAAGGGGCTGACAATCTCCTTGCCCTTCCCCCCTCACAACAAACACTCTGTGAGGTAGGTGGGGCTGAGAGAGCTCCGAGAAGCTGTGACTAGCCCAAGGTCACCCAGCCCAAGGTCACCCAGCTGGCGTGTGTGGGAGTGCACAGGCTAATCTGAATTCCCCGATAAGCCTCCACAGCTCAAGCAGCAGAGCTGGGAATCAAACCCGGTTCCTCCAGATTAGATACACGAGCTCTTAATCTCCTACGCCACTGCTGCTCCTTTGACTTCATGCAAGCCCTTTGACTTCATGCAAGGGTCACCCATTCTAAATTCCAATATTTTAGCTAGTCTCCTTCTGCTTTTCGTTTGCCCATCTATTCCTGGACCAATGCAAAAATGCAAAAGATCCCCCCCCCCCACACACACACACAGAAGTATCCCCGCTTCTCTCAGCATACGATGCTGCCGGTCCCGTTGGAACGGGCTCACTTACATGCCGTTATCGCCTTGGCTGCGGGTGTGGTAAGTTCGCCGGCCTGCGGTCTTCCCGTTCCGGAGCT
This sequence comes from Sphaerodactylus townsendi, assembly GCF_021028975.2. Lineage (NCBI taxonomy): Eukaryota > Metazoa > Chordata > Lepidosauria > Squamata > Sphaerodactylidae > Sphaerodactylus > Sphaerodactylus townsendi. The sequence continues at coordinate 7,834,854 of NC_059441.1, forward strand.
CAACGGCAGGTAGTTCTTTGAAGTAGCCACAGAACTGCTGGATGTTGCTGCGGGAAAAAAGGAAATGTGAGCTTGGAAAACACAGCAGGGTGGGAAGGAAAGGGCAGCTGCGGGCATTCAGTGGGCAGGAGGGGCAGCGGAGAAGAGGTTCGTCAGTGGTTGCTGGCCACGGTGACTACAAAGGAGGCCCACGTTTAGAGGCAGAGAACCTCTGAATCCCAGAGCCAGGGGGCAACATCAGGGGAAGGCTTCAGCCTCCGTGCCCTGTTGCTGGCTCTCCAGAGAAACTGGCTGTCCACTGTGTGAGGCAGGAGGGTAGACTAGATCAATTGGCCATGCTGGCAGGGGCTGTTGGGGATTGTAGTCCATGAACATCTGGAGAGCCACAGGTTGCAGACCCTTGGACTAGATCAGTGGTTCTCAACCTGTGGGTCGTGACCCCTTTGGGGGGTCGAACGACCCTTTCATAGGGGTCACCTAAGACTCTCTGCATCAGTGTTCTCCATCTGTAAAATGGATAAATGTTAGGGTTGGGGGTCACCACAACATGAGGAACTGTACTAAAGGGTCGCGGCATTAGGAAAGGTGGAGAACCACTGGACTAGATGGACCTTCACTGCTCTAACCCAGCAGGGCTCTTCTGATGTTCTTCTGAGCTTCTGCATCTTCTTAAGCACACTATCGAGAAGTCCAGGTTCTCACGTAGCCCAAGGCGCTCGTAAAAAAGCGTACCTGAGGGACTGAAGGATTGCATTCATGAAACACGTATTCCCCAGATTCCGAAGGCCTGTGGCACACAGAGTTGTGGTGTTCCCCTGCAAACCAGAAAAACCGACGCTCTTAGGACTGGCCGCACCTCCAGGACAACTCTTCCCTTTGAGGCCGCCCCCTCCCCTGCCAAGGATTACACAAAGCAGGCATCCAGTCCGCTATGCTAAGTCTCAGAGCAAGCAATGAGTAAATACAGGCCAGCCACAGACAGCGAAGGGTCTTATAAGCACGGTCCTGGCCCCCGACTGGCTGCCCTCAGGGGAACGCGGAGCAGATTAAGTCATGCAGATGGACCACTTGTCCTCCGCCTCTCTAGTTTCTGTAAGCAAAGAACGGTCTCTGCCCTGCCTCCGCCCAACAAGGTCGGGCAGAGAGAGCTCGGGTCAAGGCCTCCTGGGGAGAACCATGGCGAAGCAAAATTCAGAAATCGGCACTCCCTATATCCACGGCTTACCACCAAAGCAAAGGTGGCGGCGGCGGCACACTCCACATTCTCACAACATAACGTGAGGTAGAACAGAAGAGCAGCCAAATACCAGGCGTGTTTACAGAAGCAGGTTAATTTTTTTAGCATTGGGGAATGGAGCAGCCCCGTCAGAGGAAGCCACACGATCGGTCCCCTTTCAGATGGCAGCTAGAATCCTGTGCACAGAGGCTGAAAATGTCACCGCAGGGCCAGCAGGCAAGAACGCCAGAGAGCTACGCCACGAACCCAAGACATTTAGACCTGGATGTCAGCTATCATGCCAGAATCTGCGCCCTCAAGAATCTCGTGGACCATTAACTTTGTACCTACGTTTATTTTCAACAACTTGCTCTTTAGGGAGGAATTTTCCAGAAGTTTCCTTTTCCTGTGTCGGTCTGCTATGAAAGCGGAGCTGCCGCAAAGGAAGAAAGAGGGAGTTAAATCACACACAGTCGTCCAAAGAGAACACACCGAAGCTCGGCTGGAACATCTTAACTGCACGGCCGCATCTGCAATAGCGCTCTTGCATGCAATACAGACACCCACCATTGGTTTCAAAGCTGCCATCAGAAATTTACTGCGGCCTCAAAATAGATTTCAGCATTCCCAGGAGCCCAAAGCTCAAAGCCAATTCTATCTGGGAATCGTAGAATATCCACATTAATCTGATTAGGTTTTGCTACAGCAAGCGCCCGAGAGAGAGAGAGCATGGCCTAATTAGAATCAACACTCCCATCTAAAATTTCTTAATTAAAGGCCGCTTGGCAGATCGCCCGATCCAAGAGGCTTTTTCTGCTCACAGTATTATTCTAAAAATGAGAGTTTGGATTTATACCCCACCTTTCTCTCTTGCAAGGAGACTCAAGGCGGCTTACAAGCTCTTTTCTCTTCCTCTCCCCGTGACAGACACCTTGTGAGGCAGGTGGGGCTGAGAGAGTTCTGAGAGAACTGTGACTAACCCAAGATCACCCGGCAGGAACGTAGGAGTGCGGAAACACATCTGGATCACCAGATAAGCCTCTGCCACTCATGTGGAGGAGTGGGGAATCAAACCAGGTTCTCCAGATTAGAATCCACCTGCTCTTAAGAAGAAGAAGAGTTTGGATTTATATCCCCCCTTTCTCTCCTGTAAGGAGACTCAAGGTGGCTTACAAGCTCCTTTCCCTTCCTCTCCCCACAACAGACCCCTTGAGAGGCAGGCGGGGCTGAGAGAGTTCTGAGAAAACTGTGACTAGCCTGAGGTCATCCAGCAGGAACGTAGGCGTGCGGAAACAAATCCGGTTCACCAGATCAAAGTCCCGTCACTCGTGTGGAGGAGTGGAGCATCAAACCCGGCTCTCCAGATCAGAGTCTGCCCCTCTTAACCTCTACATCACACCAGCTGTACATGCCAGTTTAATTCACCAAAGCCATCCCAAAATGAAGGTACCCAGCAAGTTGAACCTTATGAACTGCAGGTTCCAGACATTTACATCTTGTTTGTTTATTTATGTTTTGAATTTTTTTAGACCGCCCTCCCCCAAAGGGCTCAGGGCGGTGTACGGCATAACATTATAACAATATCCTATTATAAAATCCTTTCACTTCACCTACATCCTGGTTCTTTCAACTGGAAATGTCAGACATGGAACCTGGGGCCGTCTGCATGCCAAAGCCCCCTCCCCCCGCCACCTTCATTCCAAGGCACCTGGCCCAGGAAGGCCTCCCAGCAAATGGTGCCTGGCATTATTCGCGTGGGGCTGGGGAGCACCCCTGAGCTTTCTGCGTGTCCGTTTCACATTCCAAGAAAAGCTGCTGGTTAGTAATGCCAGAAAATGGTTGCACGACCCAAGTCCGCGCATGCACAGGAGTGGGATTTGGCTGCTTACTTCTCCAAATTCTGCAGGTGTTCTCGGACTTTTTGCACCAGGCCCAACTTAGTATCGTTGATGACAAAGTCGTCGCAGCGATAACTGCAGCAAAACAGAAACAAAAAAAGTCATCGATCCGACGGGTTTCGGCCACGTTTGGATCATCTCAGCTGAGGAGCGCCTCTTCAGCTACAGAGCAGAATACTGCCAACTGCTAAGGAAAGGATTGAAACAGGGGGGCCAAGACAGGCAGTTTTCTCCTCCCAGCATCTTAAACTGGCCATGCCTTTGAGGCAGCTTCAAGGCACTCCGAAACTGCTCTTCAGCCCTGGTGGGCATCCTCGGAGAGACGCCCTGTCCCCCTCCAACGATCACGCCACTGAGCAAATGACACCGTCAGCAGTCAGAACCAACAAGCGGGGAAAAGGCCCACCCAGCAGAACGAGAACGAATGTCTGCTCTTGCTGCAGAGAGGGCAGATGTGAACATACATAAAGGATGCAAACATATATTTTATTACCATTTATGCTGTTAAACTTTCACTCCCTGAAGTGATCGTAAATACAAAGGGACTGGTAAATTTCTCCAGTTCTGGGCAGCCTGAATTTTATGTACAACTTGGTATACAGTACATTATTCAATTCATAGCTCACGTGTAACATCAGCTCTCTGTAGGAAAAAAGGACTCACAGCGGCAAAAACACATCTTTTCAGATATAAAAACAAGTATGCTGAGATGTCAAAATGCCTTTTTTTAATTTTAGCAAATTGGTTCCCAATCTCACGACACGTGCAACTTTAGAAAATACCTATAAACCAGGAAAGCAGGGGAATGGGCCCTTTGAGGAATGTTCACAGAATTACAGAGTTGGAAGAGACCCCCAAGGGCCATCAAGTCCAACCCCCTGCAATGCAGGAACACACAATCAAAGTACTCCATCCAGCCTCTCCTTAAAAACCTCCAAAGGAGGAGACTCCATCACACTCCAAGCCGAACAGCCCTGACTGTCAGGAATTTTTTCCTGATGTTTAGGTGGAATCTCTTCTCCTTCACCTTGAACCCATCACTCCTGGTCCTAGTCTCTGGAGCAGCAGAAGACAAGCTTGCCCCCTCTTGTTTAATAGAGACAGTATTGCTGTCATATCAGATTTGTAACTTTTAATGCGTCAAATCAAGAAATACTTGTGCTGAAAAAGAAACTAATATTCACATTCTGCCTCTCCCCTCCCCCCCCCGGCCAAATACTAATTCTCTCCACTCATGCAAGCGACAGGAAATCTCTTCAGCTCTGAGGGCCACATCAGAAAGGTGTTATGAAGCGAAAGGCAAACGGAACGCTTCAGAGGCTTGGATCACATTGCAGAGGCTTCCGAGAGGGGAGCTCTCCTTGCCAGGGGCACAAGCAAGGAGGCTCAGCCACTCCCTATCGCTGACGCCGAGCGTCTTCCGAGGGCGCGGCAAAACTTCCACGTTTGGGCTGGCGTTTCACAACCACCGACAAACTGGTAGATCTCAATTTTAATTCGATAAAACACTTGGCTGGGGTCACGTAAGGACAGGCTGCACGAACGACGCGAGTTCAGCTTGCTAAGCCTTGAGGGAGGTGAGCGGGATTGGAAGAGGGAGAAAGGAGAGCAGGGTCGCTCCCAGCATCACGAACCAGCCTTAGAACACTGCGACGAGACGAGGGGGGGGGGGGGGGGGCAAACACATCCTAAGGAAGTAGGACGAGAAGGAACAGACAGCCGCACTCTCTGCACCCCTGTTTACAGGTTGCCAGGAAGCACAGCCACGTCCAGGACTGCCACGTCAACTGGTTCCAGGCCAAGTGGGTGACAGGCCTCCATTGCCATGCCACCAGCAGGACTGTAATCCACACCACCTGTCCTGGTCATGAGGGTGGCAGATCTTCACATCCTTCGGAGAAGCACAGAAGCAGCAGCGGCCACCCTGCCACTCCAGACAACACATACGCCAGTCCCTGGGCAAAGCGTAGCCCTGGGCACCCCCACTGCCAGTTTTCAGGGTATCACCCTAGTGGGTGGTCATGTTTAAAGGTTCTCCTCACCAGTCTTTAATTATTTCTCAACATGACCGACAGTGGGAAGTTGCCCGCCAAGCAACTTGATCGCCTGCAACGCTCAAAATGTGATTTATAATATTCTGAACGGGCGTCGATTGGTGTGGGCAAGGCAGCTAACTAAAAGCAGGCTAAAGAAGATAGACTCTCCTGACAACTGAGAATCCTCCCATGCAAGATTTATGAAGCTCTTCCTTTTACTTGTCCTGAGCCTCTGACGCATACGCCAGCAATTAAACACAGCGGCTAACGGAGTTTCCAGGTCAAGCCCTCTGAACAAAAGCGCCACAGAAATGCTCCCAATCCAAATAGTAGAAATAGCCACCTACCAGTAAGTACTGTAACTACTGCAGTCCATGCACACCGTATGCTGAATTTTCTCGTGCTTCTCTGTTCTCTTGTGGTTGGCTAAAGGAACCTGGGCATCTTCGTAATGCTTCTTTGCGTGGCCATTTACGTATCTTAAAAGGAAAACACAGACAGGTGGGATCACAGGAGACTTCTGCCCAAATACTCTTATCAGCAAGCCAGTTCTAATTACAGCCGCGTTCACTCCTTCCATGTGCTGATTGCCCAACTTCTCTTAAAGCGCTAACAGCCAAAAAGTTTTCAAAAACAGTCCACCAGGATTATAAACTGCTTTTTTTGTTGTTTTTTTCTCCTTTTTTTGTTAGCGCAATATGACAGAAATCTTGCAATAAAAGGATCGTCATCTCTCAGAGATTATCTGGCATTTAATTAAAAGGGCAGAACTTTGCCTCCAGCTTTCTTATTGCGAAACATCTTTTCTGCATTCAGAAATACTAACAAACATTTCTGCCTCCTTCCAGGGGAAGGTGTTCCCTTGGCCCCTTCCGCACACGCAGAATAATGCGTTTTCAAACCACTTTCACAACTGTTTACAAGTGGATTTTGCTATTCCGCACAGCTTCAAAGAGCACTGAAAGCAGTTTGAAAGTGCATTATTCTGCATGTGCGGAATGAGCCCTAGTCTTCCCAGTCTAATCGTGACAACGTTCACTCTCTGCCTCTTTTGACAAGAGTGCAGGTCACTCTAGGGCCTCGGGAGCCAGCCACACTTTGCAGTGGCTCCTTTGCTGAACTAGAGGCACAGCCAGAAAAGGAGCTACAGGCGGGCTGGGATCTACATGGCTGCTGTGCAAAAGGTCTATTCTGCTCCTGTGCAGATGAATTTCAAACTCCCCCTTGCTTGGGTGAATTACTGCACTTGGGCTGATTAAAAAACAATGTGGGGAGGAACCAACCCCCCCCCCCCCCGTTATTCAATGTATTCCTGAAAATACAACACCCACCTTCCGCAGTGGACACTTGAGCACGTCAGGCAGACCCAAGGACTTTTGTTAGACCTGCACACTATCGTGGGGAGAAAAGGAGAAAAGACATCCAGTTAAGACTGTGGCACGGTTGCAAAAGCAACTCTTCTTCTTTTTTTAAAGCTGCACACATCTCCACTGCAGCTCCAGAGTTATATAAAAGCCAACGTTTGCCACAAAGCGTTCACAGCACCAGCAGACTGAAATCAGGGACGAGCGACACGACAGTGAAGGCGTCACGAACCAGCTGAGAAGGGAAACGCTGAAACCTATTTGGGTTGTGCTTCTTCCGCTATCAAATTGTCAAAGGACGGTCTCCCCACGGCACACCCTCTCCCCCCATCACGCTACAGGTTTTTCTGTGCTTCACACAGTTCATTATCTAGCACCAACACGGAATACTGAACATGCTGTCAACACAAGCACTCTCCCTCTCTTTCGCCTTCCCCATGAAGCTCGATGAGAAACTCCATCTTCTTGCAAAAGGTACAAAAAGGTAAAGACCGAGTGGACGGGCGCTGCCTCCCTCCCTCCTTAGGGCCATTCCACACTGTGAAGCCAAGACACCTCCCCCTGGAACTCCCTGCATGACAGAACGCACAAGGGCGCCCCGCGCAAACAAAAAGAGGTTTGTCCTGATGTTCAAATGCAGCCACAGTTTAGGTTCGCTATGCTTTTGGAATGGCCACAAGCACTTCCACATGTTTTCGAGCAGGAGAAACGCAGCCCAGTCAATAAATCTGTGACGCCAAAGAGGAGCCGAAAATGAGTCATGAACCTCTTTCTGTCAATGTTCTTGCACACTTGGGACTGTGGGAACCCTGCCTGTCATTGTGTAACGGGGCAGACAACAGCGCTGTTGACAATTTAGCCACTTGGAAGTTGGGCAGCAGCTTGAGCCAAAGCGTTCCTTGGGCAGAAAGTGGCCCCGTTTCACCTAGAGAGCAAAACATGCCATGCCCGAGGCCTTCAGGGAGGGCGTCACAGGAACCCCCCTAAGATGGGTCATCATCGCCATCCTGTCGTATAGCTATAAAGCACCATTTACAGACAAGTCATGGAGGATAAGAAATCCAACCCAACTAGATGATGGTCAGTTGGGGGGAGTCTAGTCTGAGTGAAAAACTCATGAAGCCACTTGAACTAAAAGGAGGGGGCAGCCCGAATGAAGAGAGTTGGATGTCAGGCAGAAGGCCAGCCCAGTGATCAGAAGACAAAAGGCCAGGAGGGGGGGTGGGCTGAAATGCTGAGTGCCCCTCGCCTGAGTATCCAGGACTTCACAGACCCAGCGGGCACTCTGCCATTCAGCCCGGCTACCTGAGCCCCACGGATCCCATCCAATCAGATAACACACCCCGGACAGACTTTTTCACACTCAGACAAGATCCAGACTTTATTCAGAGTCATTTCAGTTCTCACACTCATGCATGGGAAGAGAAGCACAGAAGGAAGAACGCTTGTACCGTCAGGAGTCCCCCCCAACTCCAGCGGAAGAAGTTAGCATGATTTTGCAGACACATGTAAGCAGTAATATCCATCCTCCCAGGGATCAAACATGATTGAAATGCACAGGGACATACCACAAGTGCTTCTCAAAAGAGCACCCTAGGATTGTTTTTGCTCCAATCCACACTAGACTGAAACCCATTATCATCCATCCAAGTAGACACATGCCCAATAAACACTCGGTTTCAGTTCAGCAGCTGAGACGCCTCCCGGCGCTGGCTGAGCTGGAGCCAAGAAGGCTGCTTTACATTTGCAGGGGAGGAGGGTGGAAGGAAAGGCAGGCTTGCTGGACGGCAGCCACACACTCCTCCTCCCGAGAAGTCCACCGCTAATTCAAACACCTAAGAGATGGCGAACCAATATTCTGACTGCCACGAGTTTCTTTCTTGCAAACTAGGAAGTCACAGTCACTCAATTCTTAGTTTTCAACACGTGTAACATCACTTAAGGCTGTACCATGACAAAATTTTCTTTTGCTAAGAGTCCACACATGGTGCACCTCCGTTAAGGAAAAGCTTTTTTTTTTTAAAGGGTTGCGCTGCTGAGTATAAGAACGTAAGAACGAGCCTGCTGGACCAGACCAGAGTCCATCTAGTCCAGCACTCTGCTACTCGCAGTGGCCCACCAGGTGCCTTGGGGAGCTCACAGGCAGGATGTGAAAACAATGGCCTGCCGCCGCCGCCGCCGCCGCCACCGAGCACCTGGTCTGCTAAGGCCTTTGCAATCTCAGATCAAGGAGGATCAAGATTGGTAGCCATAGATGGACTTCTCCTCCATCAATCTGTCCAAGCCCCTTATAAGAACATAAGAACGAGCCTGCTGGATCAGACCAGAGTCCATCTAATCCAGCACTCTGCTACTCGCAGTGGCCCACCAGGTGCCTTTGGGAGCTCACATGCAGGAGGTGAAAGCAAGGGCCTTCTGCTGCTGCTGCTGCTGCTGAGAACCTGGTCTGCTGAGGCCTTTGCAATCTGAGATCAAGGAGGATCAAGATTGGGAGCCATAGATCGACATCTCCTCCATCAATCTGCCCAAGCCCTTTTTAAAGCTATCCAGGTGAGTGGCCATCACCACCTCCTGTGGCAGCATATTCCAAACGTGTTCCAAACACCAATCACGCATAATCTGTGGCACAGCCTCACTGCAGCCTGAAATCAAGGCAGTCAGCGTGGTGATGAATCATCTGTGCAGCGCTCCAAGAAGGAGAAGAAAGGCCAACTAAGCTGAGCTACAGAGGCTGATGCAAGCTACACATTTATGCAGGATAAAATTTCCACAGAGTACTCACAGATATGATCTTTTAACCTCTTTAGAACGGCGCTGCTGCTAAGAGAAGGAGACCAGTCACTATCTCTGAGCTTCAGCCCACCGAGTAAAACTGGTCTACCTTGCAGGGCTAGAAATTATATGCATGTTTATTAAAATACGACACAGGAAAAATAAGTTCACAGTTACCAACCTTTCCCATCAGAAACTACCCATGCAGGAGGCCAAAGGCACACAGTTGTTCTCAAGGACCTCATCCCAATGTACGTGTTCTGTAAATGCTCATGGACTACCCATCAAACAATCACAAGGTCCACTGGACTGAGCCACTAAGACCATGGTGGTGAACCTTTGGCACTCCAGATGTTATAGACTACAATTCCCATCAGCCCCTGCCAGCATGGCCAATTGGCCATGCTGGCAGGGGCTGATGGGAATTGTAGTCCATAACATCTGGAGTGCCAAAGGTTTGCCACCACTGCACTAAGATCTGATCCAGACACACGGCCCTTGGGACCGACAAGGCTTCTCAGAGCTAACAGACCTGGGTACACAAAACGTGGCTGCCGTTTGTAAAACAGATGTCTTACCGCCATCGCCATAGATCAGTGGTGGCGAACCTATGGCACAGGTGCCAGAGGTGGCACTCAAAGCCCTCTCTGTGGGCACACATGCACAGAGTTCGTCGTGGGGGGGAACCCCCCCACATATCTAGGCTGGCCTGGGCCGCTGGACTTGATGTGCGTGCACCTCAGCGAGCAGGGAGGACTTGACTGGCAGGCCTGGTGCCTGTGCTCCAGGTGGCTGTTGTCCGGGGAGGGGGGCGGGGGGCAGAGACGGCAGAGATGCTAGAGAGGCGCAGAGCAGCGCATGTGGGACTTGCTGGAGGCTACAGCAGGCTGGCCCCTGCTTGAGGGGGTTATTCAGGTTAAATTGCCGCGTTGGCACTTTGCGATAAATAAGTGGGTTTTGGGTTGCAATGTGGGCACTTGGTCTCGAAAAGGTTCGCCATCACTGCCATAGATAGTAACGGCTCCCAGTGGGCTGCCACCTGAAACAAGAGAAGAACGTTTTCTATGCTAACCTGTCCACAAATTCTTCACTGTTGGAACCCTTCTGGAAACTGGTGACCAGCAAGTGCACCTTCACTCTGCCACGGGGTTTTCCCTGTGAGGGGCTGGGAGCGCAAGCAGCCCTCATATTGAAAGAAGGGAAATCCCTCCACATACAACATTGGCATTCTTGGCTTCAAAAGCTATTATTCCATGGCATTTGAACACAGTTAAATAAAAATAAATGGTTGTTGGCTCGTTAGTCAATAGCACAGGTATCTCAGAAACTATAACAGAGACCCTAGTCCAGTGGTGGCGAACCTTTGGCACTCCAGATGTTATGGACTGCAATTCCCATCAGCCCCTGCCAGCATGGCCAATTGGCCATGCTGGCAGGAGCTGATGGGAATTGCAGTCCATAACATCTGGAGTGCCAAAGGTTCGCCACCACGGCCCTAGTCCTTCCGCTGAGCTACTTTAATTTATGCACTGACCCTTGTCCCTAGATATAGTCCCTTAAGGTTGTTTGCAAAAGCAAATGCAACCTGCCTCAAATAGAACATGTTGAGACACCAACAACAAAATCAAACCCCACACCAGCGTGGAAATAGTTTTTTTAAAATCCATTCATTAGTGCCAGATAACGAAACTGACAAATGCGTGTAAATCACTGAATGACTTGTGCAGAGATGAAACCTACATGACCAAAGCAGTTAAGTGTTCGGGGCGTGCTGAAGCCCAGCTGTGGAAAGATCTAACATCCTCTCCTGCAGCACCTCCTACCAGTTCACCGAAGGCCAGGCCCACGGGGCTGTTCAGGCCCAATCCCACAGGCAGACACCTGCTTCACTTCCACCCTGTACTCCGTGTCCTCTTCCAGAAGACTAATCGCTTGCAATCGTTCCAGCGTGGCGTTTCCAAAGCACGGGGACCAAATCTTTAACTGCCATGGCAACCAGCGAGATGCCCTCTCTTCAGGCCTGCTGCCCACACACTGGGTCAATGGGAATAACATATACAATCAATCACACAGAAGCTGCCTACGATTAACAGAAGGGCTTAATGTGTGGAAATGGGCAGCTGAAAGTTTCCCTGGCACGGAGGTGAACAATATCACCTGGTTCAAGGGACAGGAGATTTTTTTTTCTCTCCATGTGGCTGGCAAACCCCGGTGCCATCTGTAAACACTACAGGGCAAGGCTGTGTACGTTCTCTGGTATCTCCAACGATTCAGCTACCAGCCTTGTAATATGAAGGCAGCTTTCAAGAACACAACAAGGCCACACAACCGATGACGCCTGCTCGGTAACTCACAACAGTTGGCCTCAAATACTAGCTCAGCAAAGCTCTCGGCTCAGCTTTTAGAGCAATTAACGTTGCTGCAAAGAGGATAAATTCTCAACTATAGTTAACAGGGGGAAGGGAGTTCCTTATCTAGCAAAATGCAACGCAACGGCGCGTGAGATGCTAATTTCTAACAAACGCTACTGCAAAACCTTACCCCGTTCCCACGCCGAAATGAAGTTGGCTGGCAACTTTTGCAAGGGTTACCTAAGTGAACTTGAGGGTTTGCTGTTGTATGGAGGCGGTTTTACAGCTCTCTGTGATTGCACAAGGCCATGAATGAGTTGCTGAAAAAACACCACACCTGAACAGTCTTTAAGTTGCACAGCTTGAATGGTGAGTGTCTAGGTGCGAAAAGTACAGGTTCAACAGCATCAGGCTGGTCTGGTCCACGTAGCAAATGCCGCTCTAATTACAGAAGGCACAGATATTTGGGCAGCATGCCCTTTCGCACAACAGACAAGGAGACATGCAAAAAAAAAGAAAAAAACCCTCCAATCAATAAAAAGCTGTTCTTTCTCCGCTCAGTATCTTTGGCTACCACCCAACTGAAAAACAATTACTTAGAAGCATTTAAGAATTGTACAGAATTAGGACAATCACGTGGCTAAGTAAGCCAATCGTATGAGTTTTAATGGACTAAATCTACATAAACTCGCATATTACTGAGTTGTTTGTTTGGGATAAAGAGTTTTGATGACATACCACATTGTTTCTAGACAGCACATGTATGTACGGCAGCACACGCCATCTGAGAAGGCCCACGGTCTGTTATGTTCCTGCACGATGATGAAGGGAACGTGGACTTTTCTTGGACAGGGTTTGCTCCACTGAACATAAACAGACATCGCTAACCTTTTGAATTCCGTGTGGGGAAACGAGCCCCAAAATCTCAACACCAATCAAGCCTGTTCAGATTTTTATGCCTCTCAGGGGAAGTTTATTGCCCAGTGGGAAAATCTGACAGCTTTCGGAACAAAGAAATATTAAAATCCTCATAAGGGACCTTACCACGGTGGGCCTTGCAAAAACAAAGCTCAGATGCTGTCCATAAACCCTGCAATTCAAACAGACAATGAATGTGCCCGGCACTCACTCAGCTGTCATCCACCTTTGGTTATACGAGGCTTGAATACTGTATTGCACTGCAAGGGGGGGGCTACCCTTGAAGAGTATTCAGAAAGTTCAACCAGCTCAAAACCGAACAGAGAAGCTGGGAACTGGGACGCGCTGCAGGGACTGTGCCACCACAGGACTGAAAGATCTCCATCAGCAGGCCCACGGAAGATGACTGGAGCGCCTACAGGAGAAGACAGCCCTTCAGTTACACTCTTTCCAAGCCGTGCAGGGTTTAGATCAACTCTTGACGCTTTGATTTGGGCTCAGAAAGCCAGGCCCGGAGAGGGATGGTCCCTGGACTTCCTGCAGCGTTCTGGACTCACTGATGCTTCCCAGCAGTTTTCAAGGGCAGGCTTTTGCAGAATCTGATCTAGATGTAATCAGGGCACGCAGCAGCATTGCAGCCAGCTCTTTTCTGACCAGGAAACACTGCAGCTGGCTAACCAGTCAGAACCGGTACAAGGTGCTCCAGATCTCAGCAGCCACCTGCTAGCCCAGAAGCGCTCCCAAGCTACAGCCCCGTTCCTTCAGCGGGGAGTACCACCCCATCCGGACCACACACTTATTACCTGCAAAGTCACACCAGTATTTTTACTATGTTCCAGCTTTGGTAGCTTTATCTTCCTGCCATTCGCTGGGGAGGTGGAGCCTTCGTGCCACATGACCTTGCCGAAGGGTTTGTTTTCCTTTGATAACCCTGAACTGGCGGGCCCACCTTACGGCTGGGTTTGTAAACACGCTGCTTTGGGCGGATGAAAAAACGTGCTTTCGTTGACATTGCTGTTAATTCTCTCACAAAAATGCACTGCAAAATAAATTCCCCTTTACAGAGTGAAACAACTGGTTTTTCCAAAACAGCCATAGTACCCACCGCACCTTAGCTCCAGGACGGAGTTACAAGGGTTCAAAGTACTGCCAGCCCTTCTCGAACACAAAACACCACGCTTAGCAGCAACCATTTTTACTCCACTGAAGGAAAAGCTGTGCAGACTCCAGCACCAAGATTCCCTTCTTATCCGGACTAGCTTCTGGGTTCACAGCAGATCTAATCCACACCCCATTGAACTGTAAATGTCCTACTGAGTAAGCGGTGAGGGACAACACACATCAATTCATGCCAGTTCAAAAGAGTTGCTTTTCAAAAGAGCAAAATGGGTCATCTGACAGAAACAGGGGAAGTTGCAAAAGTGCGGTCCCAGCGAGATGTGGCGGTGAGAAACAGAAGCGTGTCTTACCGCATGTTACTACTGATTTACTTCCGTTTGAAAAGGCAGAACCCTTCAAGGCAAAGCTATTCTCAGTGCCACAGCCGTACTGAAATCCTAATAAAAGCTGTCTTGTGTTTTATTTCATTTCCCCCACTATTCAATCAACAAAAGTCTGTACCACAACAGGCATCTTAAATTGCGTCAGTGTTGATTTAGCCGGCTTGTTCACAGTGGAGTCGCATCAGCCAGCATTTCCTGTTGGGACTCTTTTCAGATAAGTTCTCTTGCGTCACAACTCCCCTACAACATGTTCTACACACCCAACATGGCCTGCACTCGGCTGCTGTTCAGGCCCCTTAATCCCCCCCTGTCTGGGGGCCTGTTTCATTCACCGCTGCTCCCTCCCGGGAACAAAGCAGCCAGCCAGAGAGACTCCTGCATTCCTCCCCAGACGAGGGCACAGCTCGCTTGCTCTCTTCCTCTCGAGCCCCACAAAGTCTTGCCCCGAGGGCACAGGGCAGCTGGGTGCAAGAAGAGACTCTCGTCTCCCAAAAGCAGACGGAGCTCAGTGCACGGGCCAAGAATTAAAGGAAAAGAGGAGAGGAAGAGGGCAGGAAAATTAAGGAATTGAAGGGGGGGGGGGCTGTGCTCTTTTGTTGGTTGTGAGGCTTCTTTTTGTGACTTGTCTTTAGAACAGAAAGAGAACCTGCAGCCCCCCCCCCCACCACCCCCCCCCAATCCTCAACAACAAGGGAATTATTCCTCACAAGGAAGAGGAGGAGAGGAAATTTCTCTGCTTGGGAGTGGAAATAGTTACCGGCTCCTCCTCGCCTTAATCACCTTATCCTCCTGGCTTCCAACCTTTCCCACGCAGCCACTTGCCAGGCAAAGCTGAGTTGTGGGAAGAGGCAGGAAGGAACAACCCACCAAGGATGGGGGAACCCATCTGGGGATTTGGGGGGGAGACTGAAGGCAGGAGGGAAACGGGAGTCCTCTTGCGTCACCTCCAAGCCTCCTGCAGCAATCATATTTCATTAGACATTGGGGGGAGACTCCAAGCACCTCTTTACGAAGGCAACACGTGAATCCACACCTTGCAGACTTCTCTTCCGGCTCAGACTCGGAGCTCTGTGGCATCTGTGTGTGCTTCATTCCCCACCCCCACCCAATGTCCAAGCGCCCCCTGCAACCCTCTCTGCCTGCGCAGATGAGAGAGGAGGCAAGGCGCCACAAAAAGCTGTTGCTGCTGCTGCTCATCTTTGAGGCGTCTTCCCCTAAGGGGCTGGTTTTTTTGGGGGGGGGGGGGTCCATGAAGGTAACAGGCAAGGGGGCCTGCCAGCCTAATTTGAGGGGAAGGGAGAGAATAGCATGTGGGGGGGGGGGAAGGAGTCAAGTAGGAAGAACAAGAGGCCTCGTCCTTAACGAGAACCAAAAAAGGTACTGGGGGGAAGAGAAGAGAATAGGTTGGGGGGGGTCAAGGGGGGAAGAAAGAGACACCCCCCCCATCAAGATACAAGCTGCTGTTGGTTTTTACGGAAGAAGAGGGAGGTGTGTGTGTAAAAAAGTGAATGTGGGGGGAGGGGGCCTGCCAGGGAGGGAGGGAGGGAGGGAGAATAATAGGTGGGGAGGAGGAAGAGAACCCCCCCTCCCTTTGGGGGAAGAAAGGAAAATGAACAGGTTGGCGGGGGTCAAGAGGGATGGAAGAGAAGCCCCCCCCTTTTAATAAAGCTCCAGACTGGTTTGCACAGAAGTAGAGGGGATGTTAAAAAAATGAAGGTATTGAGGTGGGGGGTGCCAGTCCCAACCTAGTGGAATGTTCAATGGGGAGAATAATTAGGTGGTGGGGTGTTTGGTTGCAGTCCAATGGGGGAGAAAATAGAATTGGGGTGGGGGGCTTTTCACTCTAATGGGGGGGAGAATAATTGGGGTGGGGTGCTTGTCAGTCTAATGGAAATAAGGTGGGGTGGGGAGGTTTCCTCCTAGTGGGGGGAGAATACCGGGGTGGGGGCTGGGCAGTCCAATGAGAGGGAAATAGTAGGGGTGGGAGGAGCTGTCTAATGGGGGAGAACAATTAGGGCACCCACTGCCCTAAGTCTCACCAGAGAGAAATGTGCAGGGTGGGAAACTCACTCCAATTAGGGCACTGCCTGGGGTGCGGGGGGCCTTCTCTGTCAGTCTAATGGGGGGTAATAATTGGGGTGGTGGCTGTCCAATGGGGGAGAATAATTGGGGTGGGGGCTTGTCAGTCTAATGGGGGGAAATAATTGGGGTGGGGGGCTTTTCACCCTACTCTGGGGAGAACAACAAGGGTGGGGGGCTCGTCAGTCTTATCGGGGAAATAATTGGGGGTGGGGAGCTGTCCAATGGGGAGAACACCGAGATTGGGTGGCTGGTCAGTCTGAATTGGGGCAGCCTACTGGGGCTGAGGCTTTCACTCTAATTGGGGTGGCAACAACCTGGGCAGCCTGTCGTGTCTAATGGGGGGAAATAATTGGGGTGGGGGCTGTCTAATGGGGGAGAATAATTGGGGTGGGGTGCTTGTCAGTCTAATGGGGGGAAATAATTGGGGTGGGGGGCTTTTCACTCTAATTGGGGGGAGAATAATTGGGGTGGGGGGCTTGTCAGTCTAATTGGGGGAAGAATAATTGGGGGGGGGCTTGTCAGTCTAATGGGGGGAGAATAACAGGTTGAGAGAAGGAAGACAACCCCCCTCCCCTTTAGTGGGAATCAACAGAAGCCCCCCCCCCTTTAGTGGGAACCTAACAAGGGGCATGGGAGAGAAGCCCCCACCCCCTTTTAATGAAGCTCCAGCCTGGTTTGCACAGAAGTAGAGGGGATGTTTTTTTAAAAAGTGAATGTATATTGGGGTGGGGGTGGGGGCTAATTGGGAGGGAGGGAGAATAATAGGAAGAGACCCTCCCCCAATAGGAGGACCAGAACAGAAGAAAGGAATAGGTGGGGGGAGGGGGGGAAGTAATTTCACCAGGAAGTGCGTGAGGGGGGATGCGTGGGAAAAGGGGGCGGGGCCAGAGGAGCGGCGCCCCCTCCCCCCGGGGAGGAACAAAGGCGCCTTCTCAGAGCGGCCGACCCCCCCCCCCGCCCCCACTCACCGCTGCAGCTCCAGGAGGAGGGCGAGCCCTGAGGGAACTGGGCCTGGTCGGGCGCGAGGCAGACGCTGGAGCCGAGGTGGGGGCACTCCATGGCCGGGCGGGGGGCGAGGCGAGGCCGGGCTGAGGGACGGAGCGCGGCCCGGCGGCGAGGAGGGGGGACGCGGCGCACGAGCGAGGGGACGCCACTGCGCCTGCGCGGCCTGGGAGCGCCGCCCCCCCCCCCGCCCGCGCTCCAACCGCCGCTCCTCGCTCCCCGATTGGCTCCTCCGCGTCCTGCTCCTCGCCGGGTTTTGCCGACCGCCGCTCCTCGGGTTGGGCGTCGTTCCCGAGAGTCCAGTCCAGACGGCGCCGGCTTCCGGGCGGCCGTCTGAGGTAGGGTTGCCAGCCTCCAGGGGAGGGCGGGAGTCAGCCTGGAGAGGCTGCCGAGGGCGGGAAACGGAGCCCCCGGGAGGAGCGAGGGCGGCGCGTCCCTCCACTCGGATCCCCGGGAACGTCGCCAGCCAGAGGGGCCGACACAGACTGACTCAGGGAAATTGCAGTGGGTTTGTTGCATTGCATTGTCAGCCGGAACGTGCAATAAATACAATTGCAATGTATTTATTGCATTGCATTGTCAACCGGAACGTGCGGTAAATACAATTGCAATAGGAGCACGTAAGGGCAAAATACTGGGGCACCGTTCTTCGTGCAAAATGGTTAGGCAGACGAACAGAAAGTAAACATCTCTCCTGCACAATTCAGATGCGGATTGTTCTGAGCCGGTTGCAAAATTTCCATCGGAGATAGATGATTTTAAATAAGTTTATTAGTTGTTTTGTTTTACTGTGTTCCGTGCTGTAACGTTAGGGTTAGTGTATATGCCCGTGAAGGCGATGTACGCACGTAATACTGTATTGTCGAAGGCTTTATTTAACGCATTGGTTGCAGGGCGCGAGCCCCTCCCCGGTACGGGCGCGTGCACGCGTCTCCGCTGCGGGCAGTCGCCCCGCATATGGCGGCGGCCGAATGGAAACCGGAAGTGCTGGGCTGCGTTGGAGCGCTCGGCTGCTGCCTCCTCTTTAGGGGAGTCCCTCCGAGCCGTGCGTCACGCGGGGAGTCCCGCTTCCTGCAGGGGATTCCGCTCCGGGAGGGGAGACCCTCGGCCCTTCCCCGCCTCTGCCCTCCCCTCCCCAGGGGGGCGTGCATCAGACCTGACCCCTTTGCCAGCCATCAGGCAGCCTTTGGGGTCGCTTCTGTTTTGCAAAGCGTTGCGAGCAGATTTTAGGGAAAGAAACAGGGGGCTGACATGCCTGTAAGTCAATGCAACAAATGCAATAAAATGCAGTGCTGTTACCCCGGTTAGAGGGAACAGGATAAGTTACCCAATTCAGATTTAGAGAACCAAAGAGACAGACAAAGAAAATGATTTCAAGAAGTTAGTAAGTTTATTAGAGAGGAACAGGTTGCAATAGCGCCCTGGGAGGAAAGACTCAACTTCGGCTTTGGGGACCGTCCCTTTTATAGAAAAGCATCACATGCTAAGTCGTTAAATTCCTACACATCACAGAATTCTTGACACCTTGGAACAACATACAAAAACTTAATGACAGACATAATTTTGCCAGGCTAATGATTCTTTTGACATAAAGATGTTTTCTTTTGGCGACTCTGAGAGGCATGTCCCATAGATTGATCGCTTCTTTATTACATGTTCATTCTATTACCTCGTTAAACTCAGGGTTAATTACAGGACAATCCTTAAACAATTTTCCACTTTATTAAAACAACTTTCTCCCGACGCTTCTCGACCCTTGGCACCATCTCAGTGCCCCTGCCTTTACCCGCTTAGATGGATGGCAAAACACAGAATCTGACAGGAGAAATGCCCTGAGATGGCAAAATCATAGATAAGTGTAGTCTGAACGCTTGTCTGGTGTACCCTTAAAGGCCTCCTTTTGTTATGTGTTAGGGGCTTGTTTTAGGCTATGTTTTACCTATGCCTTTAGAGTCTGCCGAATCAGCAGAAAGTGTAGACATCCATGTTGTCTAGCTCTCCACCATCCAGCTCAAGTTGAGAGCTGAAGGCCTTCCCACAATGCACAACTCAAAATAGCTACTATAACATAGGAATAAGCATATCATAATTATTGAATATAAGTGAGTAATAAATGCCACTAAATATGACTAAATGTGATTAAATGCGATTATACTTTCAGTGCTAACAGTGCGACACCCGAAGCAAAAAAGTCGAGTTTCAGTCAGCCACACGATGAAGTTGCTGGTTTTCTTTCTAACTATTCTTTTAGAAGTGCTATTTTATTTATTTTATTATTAATTTTTATATGCCGCCCTTCCCCCAAAGGGCTCTGGGCAGCGTACAACAGAACATGACAATAAAACCAACGGAGCACATAAACAAAATGCAAATTATAAATAAATAATATCGGCTCCAATGCCCATAAATTTGGTCCAGGACCTTCGTCCAATCCCTGCCTCAACTTGTTTCAGGGCTTGGAGAACCTGGGGTGGTGAGAGGGCTGCATGGACAGATGGCCTAATTTGGTAGTTGGGGGCAGGGGAAGGAGTGAACCACAGAGATAATAAAGTTATCGACATTTGGGGGATACTTTAAAACCGCCTTCGCAACAAGGATTCACTATTCTTTTCAATAAATATTACATAATGCAGTGGTTCTCAACCTGGGGGTTGGGGCCCCTTTGGGGGTTGAACAGAGGGGTCGCCTAAGACTCTCTGCATCAGTGTTCTCCATCTGTAAAATGGATAAATGTTAGGGTTGGGGGTCACCACAACATGAGGAACTGTATTAAAGGGTCGCGGCATTAGGAAGGTTGAGAACCACTGACGTAATAAATCCCAATGTCTGTCATTTAATGAACCCGAGACCTTACAAGCAGAGGTGGGATCCAGCAGGTTCTCACAGGTTCCCGAGAGTAGGTTACTAATTATTTGTGTGTGCCGAGAGGGGGTTACTCATTGGTGATTTTGCCACGTGATTTTTGCCTTAGTTACGCCTCTCCTCTCAGCAGTAGTGTGCAGAACTTGAAGCAGTCTAGCAGGAGGTGCACCGGCGTGCGTGGCAGCCTGCGCCTGCATGCATTCGTTTCCTGCCCAAGGACCGGCGCAGCGGCTGCGTCCTTGCCACAGCCCCACCCAGGAATGCCCCGCCCTGGAATGCCCGGCCATGCCCCCGTCGTGCCCCGCCCAGCCCCATTGGTGCTACGCCACAGTTTGAATCCCACCACCATGGGAACCTGTTACTAAAATTTTTGGATCCCACCACTGATCAGTGTTCTCCATCTGTAAAACGGATAAATGTTAGGGTTGGGGGTCACCACAACATGAGGAACTGTATTAAAAGGTCCCGGCATTAGGAAGGTTGAGAACCACTGACATAATAAATCCCAATGTCTGTCATTTAATGAACCTGAGACCTTACAAGCACTTCCAAGGCCTTCCCCTCTGTAGAGAGTGTCTTCACCTGCCTTATGCATGCGGAGAGGCAGAGGCTCGCTTCAAGACATCTAGAATTGCCACGTAGGGTGCTGGACCACAACACTCGGACTACCAGCTTGGCGTCTCAGGACACGCTGCTTCCTGGGCGCCCTTAAAAATCCCAAGGAGCCCTGGGGCTGTGGGTGTGCTACACAGATCATTTGAATTAACTGCCTTGATCAGTTTTGGACTGAAAGGCAGCAGCTGAGCATTACAGTAAATACAATTAAACTGCTACCACAGATGCAGCCTTTGGAAGTGCCACTGAAGAGCAGTCTGTTCCAGGGCCTTCCTTTGTGGCCTCTGGACGTATCTGGAGGACTTCAGTTGGAGCCCACGTGGGGTTAGGCTAGCATCAAGGAGACCTGAGTTCCAATTGTCACTCGGTCGTGACACCCACTGGTCTAAACTACCACACAGTGTTGCAGAGAAACTCAAACGAGGGAAGAACGAAGAGGGTGGTGGTGCCCTAAACTCCTTAAAGGAAGGATGGGGTAATAATCTAGCAAATTACAATAAAATAAGGCAAGCTTTGAGTTCATATTTTCATTGCTTAACACTAGAGGGCCCCCAGACACAGTGTATGCCCATCATGCCAGCCACAGTCCAGATACCCCAGAGAGGTTTGCTATTGTTAAATAGTTCGTTATGGCATTTAATAATGAACTATACTGTTATTTCTCTTGCGTGTGATGGCAAGTTACAAAGGGCCAGTGGGGAAAGCTTTGAAATAGTTTGTAAGTGCCATGATGGCGAACATATAAATGCTGCATTCAAGGGATCAGTCTCAGCGCAGAGAAGGGCAACGAGGATGATTGAAGGATTGGAGCACCTCCTTTATGAGGAGAGGCTGCAGCGTTTGGGACTCTCTAGTTTGGAGAGGAGACGTCTGAGGGGGGAATATGATTGAAGTCTATAAAATTATGCATGGGGTAGAAAATGTTGACAGAGAGAAATTTTTCTCTGGTTCTGGTTCGTTTTCTGGGCTGTGTGGCCGTGGTCTGGTGGATTTTGTTCCTAGCGTTTCGCCTGCATCTGTGGCTGGCATCTTCAGAGGTGTGTCACAGAGAAAAGTCTGTTTCACACTGTGTCATTTTTCTCACAATTTTCCTCTCTTTCTCACAATACTAGAACCAGGGGGCATTCATTGAAAATGCTGGGGGGAAGAATTAGGACTCATAAAAGGAAACACTTCTTCACGCAACGTGTGATTGGTGTTTGGAATATGCTGCCACAGGTGGTGGTGATGGCTGCTAACCTGGATAGCTTTAAAAAGGGCTTGGACAGATTTATGGAGGAGAAGTCGATGTATGGCGACTAACCTTGATCCTCTTTGATCTGAGACTGCAAATGCCTTAGCAGACCAGGTGCTCGGGAGCAGCAGCAGCAGCAGAAGGCCATTGCTTTCACCTCCTGCATGTGAGCTCCCAAAGGCACCTGGTGGGCCACTGCAAGTAGCAGAGTGCTGGACTAGATGGACTCTGGTCTGATCCAGCTGGCTTATTCTTATGTCTCTTCACGGTTCAGGCTATTTCACCTCTTAACACCTAATCAGGGACTGATGGAGAAAGGCGAAGAGGACACAGGACAAGGAAAGTGGGGGGGGGGGAGAAATCAGTGATAGAAGAGGAAACGATGCTGTGCGTGTGTGGGGCGCTGGTTCACGCATCTCTGCATAGCCAAAGGCCTGACAAGACTTGTGACTGAAACGAAGCCCCAAAGCCAACATGGTGTAGTAGTGAAAAGTGACAGACTGTCATCTGGAGAACTGGGTTTGATTCCCAACTCCTCCGCATGAGTGGCGGGCTTTTATCTGGCGAACTGGATTTGTTTCCCTGCTCCTCCACATGAAGCCTGCTGGGCAATCTTGGCCACTCACAGTTCTCTCAGAACTCTCTCGGCCCAAAGTTGTCTGTTGTGGGGGGCAGGAAGGGAAGAAGTTTGTAAACCGCCTTGAGACTCCTTACAGGAGAGAAAGTCAGGTATAAAGCCAGACTCCTCTTCTTTGGGGGAAAGCTCTGCACTGGGGGAGGAAAGTCGAAGTGATATTAATGTCCTGTGGTGTGCGATCTGTGGCTGGACTCCACGGATGTGTCCACCACCAAAGGCGTTCCAGGGGTAAATGGTGCCCGGAGACAAATTGTCTCCAGGACCCCCCCCCTGCCTCAGCCCCCGCCCTCGATGCCCCCAGGCTCCACCCCCACTGCCCTCGACCCCGCCCACATCACCATGGACATGGGCAAGGTCTAGGGTGCCCACCTCCCCCCCAGACTCGCCCTGCCAGCTGGGCTCCCAGCCGGCAGCCTACAGTCTCTTCTGACCTCCCCTCCAGGCAGGCCAGAAGAGACTGCAGTCCTGGCCTTGGAGACCTTTTTTTATAAACACTGAGGCCGGGGGGTGGGGCTTGGGGATCAGGAAGGGGTTGGGGCACGCGAAACGGGTTGGGGCACGCGAAAACGAGGAGAAAGCAGGACTTCCTGGTCACGTGGGGGGCTGATTTTGCACCCCTCATGTGACCAGAAGAGTGGCGCCCGGGGACAAGGGGTACCCCTTATCCCTAGGTAGATACGCCACTGTCCACCACCTTCTAGACCACACCAAAACCGCCTCGGAATCCAATGTGCTGGCACACTTGTGTCATATGGTCGCCAGCTCCAGCTTGTGCAATCTCTGGATATTTGTGGGTGGAGTGTGGGAGCTCAGGAGCCAAAATATGTTCCCCAAAGCTGTCATTTTCCCCAGGGGGGGCTGAACTTTGTAGCCTGGAACTCAGTTGTAATTCCAGGTAAACTCCTGGCCCCACCAGGAGGTTGGGAAGCTCAGTGT
Source organism: Sphaerodactylus townsendi (assembly GCF_021028975.2). Taxonomy (NCBI): domain Eukaryota; kingdom Metazoa; phylum Chordata; class Lepidosauria; order Squamata; family Sphaerodactylidae; genus Sphaerodactylus; species Sphaerodactylus townsendi. The sequence goes on from NC_059441.1 coordinate 7,858,279, forward strand.
GTCCCCTTCTTATATCATCCTAGACCAGTGGTGGTGAACCTATGGCACTCCAGATGTTAATGGACTACAATTCCCATCAGCCCCTGCCAGCATGGCCAATTGGGAATTGTAGTCCATGAACGGGGGCTGATTGGAATTGTAGTCCATGGACATCTGGAGTGCCATAGGTTCGCCACCACGGTCCTAGGATGATATAAGGCATTCTTGGAGCAGCAGTGGCGTAGGAGGTTAAGAGCTCGTGTATCTAATCTGGAGGAACCGGGTTTGATTCCCAGCTCTGCCGCCTGAGCTGTGGAGGCTTATCTGGGGAATTCAGATTAGCCTGTACACTCCCACACACGCCAGCTGGGTGACCTTGGGCTAGTCACAGCTTCTCGGAGCTCTCTCAGCCCCACCCGCCTCCCAGGGTGTTTGTTGTGAGGGGGGAAGGGCAAGGAGATTGTAAGCCCCTTTGAGTCTCCTACAGGAGAGAAAGGGGGGATATAAATCCAAACTCCTCCTCCTCCTCCTCCTCCTTCTTCTTCTAGGATGAGAATCACACTGGCCAAATCGCAGGAAGGGCGGCCAAAGAAGGCCAAGGACTCATCCATAGCTGAGGCTTAATTGCATTGCAGGGAGCTTTATAAACACAAGAGCCGCTGGGGCTGTCTGAGATGCAACTATATACAAACTCTGCCACTTTTCCTCTGTCCCAAACAGGGGCGGCTGTTGCCAAAACACTCTCACTGGCGGGGCTGCTATTTCTGCAGCTGGGTGTTTCGTGTAAACCACAGAGGCGGCCTGGGCCCCGTTCAAGCTGTCCTTTGTTTAACCAACTCGGCAATCGGCTCCGCTCTGGACCGGGCTGGAAACGTTCAGCGCAGCTGATTCTAAAACAGGCCTGCACAAAACTAGCCGGTGGCGGGGCCCTTCCTGTCGATTTTCCAAATGCCCGTGTGCACCACACTTTCCCACATCTTTGTGAAAGCCTCAAAAGCCGACCCAAACAAGGAGGGGGAGAGAAGGCGAAAAGGTGGTTGCGGCCGTGGTTCAGTGGCAGAGCATGTCGAAAGTGCCACGTCCACGCTCTGGCATCTCCAATCCAATCAGTTCGGGTTGCCGGCGCCGGCTTGGGAAATAGCTTCACGCAGGGGTCTTCAACCTGTGGCTCTCCGGATGTTCATGGACTACAGTCCCCATCAGCCCCTGCCACTTCGCCATGCTGGCAGGGGCTGGTGGGAATTGCAGTCCGTGAACACCTGGAGAGCCACAGGTTGCAGACCCCTGAAAGAAAACAAACGACAAAAGGTAAAGTGGCCATTTTCTCCTGGGGGACAGAACTCTGGAGATTGACTGAAACACTGGGAGATCTCCAGGCCCTACCTGGAGGGTGGCAACCAGGCAAGAGGTGATGAGAAAGACTGGAGAGTTGCTGCCAGCCAGAGCAGTCGATCATGGCACTCCAGATGTTCTTGGACTTCCATTCCCATCAGCCCCAGCCAGCATGGCCAATTGGCAGTCCATGAACATCTGGAGTGCCATAGGTTGGCCACCCCAGATGGACCAGTGGTCTAATTCAATGAGCTTCGCCTGTCCATGTGGGCCCCGTCTCTGGAAGGCTGCGCTGCTCTCCTTCTTCCTGGGCTGATAAAGCTGGCTCCGGTTTTCCCAGCCCTGACCCAATCCCAAATCATGCAAAAAAGTTATTTAAAGGAACGGGGTTGAGCATGATTGACTCCGCTTTGGATTTCAGCCAACTCGCGCTGTTTGTTATAGGGAGAAATTGGCTTTCTACGTTCACTGCACTTTGCTGCTTCTGGCTGGATTCTTCCTGAACAGCTGCAGCAACAGCTGGGCTTCCGTGGGAAAACGTGGCCACGTAGAAAAGGTGTGCTGGCCACATCACGTGTCCCGTTTCTGCCAGAATTACGCTCTCCAAGACTTCCAGGGGGACTTCCAAGGATTACCCGTTCTAAATTCCAGACCACTCGCGTCAGTGGCGTAGGAGGTTAAGAGCTCGTGTATCTAATATGGAGGAACCGGGTTTGATTCTCCGCTCTGCCGCCTGAGCTGTGGAGGCTTATCTGGGGAATTCAGATTA